>NW_006399826.1:7438056-7446772 GCF_000299155.1 Elephantulus edwardii
GACTCGACAGCACATAACAACAACAACAACAACAACAACAACTTGTTTACATACAAAATTCATATACATTGTATTTCACACTTTCCTTTATTGATTTAGTGCTACATATGATCATTTATACATTGTGTTTAATAAAATTAGTCACCATTGATCTATGCCCAATATTATCCCTCTCTTTTCGGGTCATTGATTTTCAGAAAAGATCAATGGATCTTTCCAAATTTTTTCACCCCTTCCCTCTGCCAACCAAACTCTGTGATCTCATGATTTCTCCTCTTTCCCAGCCTCAGTTCCTCTGCCCATTTCACTTCCCCATATATTATTATAAACATGTTGTTAGGTATGTTTTTATACACATATCGTTAGGTATTCTTCTATTTTTTACAATAATGGTCTTACACAGTATTTGTTCTTAGACTGAGTTAGCCCTCTCAGCATAGTACTGTCCAGCCTCTCTCATGTTATATAGTATTTCTTAAAGTTGTTTTCCCTGAGTGCTGTATAGTGTTCCATAATGTGAATGTACCACAGTTTCTCAATCCATTAATTTCTTGATGATCATTTTAGCTGTTTCAATTTTCTCAAAATTGTGAATTATTCTGCTATGAACATTAGTGTACAAAACACCACTTGAATCTCAGTTCTACTTTGCTTGACGTATATTCTTAGCAGTGGAATAGCTGGGCCATATAGAGTTTCTCTGTTAAACTTTTTGAGGAAATGAAAACCTGCCTTCCAGGGTGGTTGCACCATTTTACAATCCTGATAATAGCGTATAAGAGTTCCAATTTCTCCATATCCTCTCCAACATTTATTACTGCTGTCCCATTAAACTTTGCTACTGCTACTGGAGTAAGATAGTATCTCATTGTGGTTTTGATTTGCATCTCTCTTCTATTGCCAGTGATTTTGAGGTATTTCAAGATGTGTTTGAATCTCAAACTTTTTTGGTTGGTAAGCAAGTATTGTAACAGAGTAACGAAGCATTGAAACAGAGTAACATAAAAGGAGCTATGTTTTGGGACATCAGGAGAAAGGGATTGACAATAGGATGGAATGAGGATGCTGCAATGTCCTCTCATGATATTTAAAAACATGGAAGCTTGCTAGAGGGTTAACTCTCTGGTGTTTCCACCTCAAAGGCAATTAATTTTGAGAAAGAGACTTGCTATCTGGTGACACTGATGTATGACACTAAAATTGCAGTATTAATTAGATCTCTGATTAAAGCTGTACTTCATATTTATTTGTCCTAGTATCATCACTGCAATCCCAAAGGCATTTAGTTCATTCCCACCCCTACCCATGAGAGAAGGATGGGAAGTCTCCTTCCGTGGGATTCCTGCCTCTCAAAATCTGCTGGAGGGTCAGCTATGAGTCAAATACAACTCGACAGCACACAACAATAACAAGAACCCCCACGATTTCCTAGAGAATTATCTTGACACAGTTAATACACTCATAGACTATGATATCCCTGCAACGTGCATAAGGGTTCAATCTTGAGCAATTATAAATACATCCAAATTCCTACCTTCCAGTGAGAGGCCATCAGAACCAAACCAAACACTCTCTCCCTGCTCACATCAAACATCCTGTTAAGTACCAGTTTCCCAAGTTTTTCACCATCAAAGGGTGTTGCTGTGTGGAGCTTTACTTTGCCTCATATCTGCATATCCTGTCTCTCTCTGCTCTTTCATAATGTTTTGGTTTTTTTTGAAAGCACATGTTCCCTGGATTGAGGTCATGCAAAGCGCACTGCTCACACATGATAGAACTTTATGCAAGTCACCTAATCCCTTTGGACCAAAAGTTTCTTACCTTTATAAAAGGTAAAATGACTACATATAAGATAAACTTTGATGGTGTAAATAATAAAATATAGATGATGAGGATGATGCAGGATAGAATGCAAGATTACAGCCCCGGAAACCTTTTGGAGAAATTCTATGCTGTGCAGACGTGACTTTTGACAATGTGCTTTGTTTATTAAATTCTGGTGTTTAAACTTTGTGTATACAAAAGATTTAAAAAAAAAAAAGAAAAATCTTATGTCTTCAGTTCTAGGACAAGTATACCTGGTAGCAACGATTCTTCTTATTAACTGCAAACACAAAGTTTGTACTCCTTCAGACACAATAAATATGTGTACGAAATAATTTAATATGATGATAAATTTTGGAGATAAGAGATGGGAGGACAGAAATAGGTATGTGAGAAAGAACAAGAATTGTTATGCTTGACTGTTTGAAAACCAGTAAATTCTCCTTTTGCAAAGAGTGGACTTAAGAGTTTCTGAACATTGGCACAACTGATGTTTTGGGGCCAGATAATCCTTTGTTGTAGAGAGTTGTATTGTACATTGGAAGATGTTTGACAGTAATAACTCTAGACTCTAGCTGATAGAAATTAGTCTCAGGGCGCTTTGATGACCTAGTGGTAAGAAGCTGTTCTGCAGACCTAAAGGCCAGTGGTTTCCAATCCCCCAGCTTCTCTGCGGGAGAAGGATGGGCAATCTCCTCCTGTGGTATATACTGCCTCTGAAAACCCACTGGAGGTTCACTGATGGGTCAGTTCCAATTCAAGGGCATGAAGCAACAACAGCCTTCCCTTTCAGTTGTAACAACAAAAGCATTTTCAGATAATGTTAAATGTAGACTGTCAAGCAAAATTCATCACCAGATGAGAATCACCACCTTAGAAGAGAAGCAGTAGTGTGTTCCTTGTTTCTTGTTGCCAAGTGCATTACTGAGGACTAGCTTGAAGTGTTTAACTTTTTGATAATCAACAGACACCAATGTATACTGTGGCAGGTCCTTTCCTCCTCAGGGTAGGGTGATTCACTAAGAGGCCCCATTAAACTGCTCTGCAGTCCCCGAACCTCCTGCCAACTCCACCTTCATCAGCAACTCTGCCAAGTAGACTCAAACACAGGTGGCAGTAAGGGGCACTTCACATTTAATTGATGCAAAATTGGATTTGGGGTAATTATACATAATAAGTCAATTTGAGTCAGGCCATGTTTCCATTCTTTTGCTCATCTAAAATACCACCTCTATCGTCCATCACTTGGTACATGGCCTTAGTCTGGAGACTTCAATAAAGCACAGCCTCCTCCCCTCCATAAGGCCCTCTCTAAATTCAATCACACAATGGAGTCCCCCACTCTCTATGAATTTCTCCTATTCTAGCAATGGCTACCAGTGATTCCTACTCCATTTTCTCTATTGCATCAGCTCTCCTGCTGCTGTTTTTCCAATTAGATGGCCTATTCCTGAGATACATAAGCCACTCTTAAAACAATTTCGTTGTTCTTCTATATCTTTTGTGCTCTATTAATTATCACAAAATAGCTACTCAGTCGGTAATTGTCATTAATCGTATGTAAATGATTATATTTCTACAAAATAGCATGACAATGTGGTCACTGACCTGAGTCAAAATATAAAGTGGCTTCATTTCAAGGTTAGGGACAGTGCCAAGGCAAGTGCATCTACTTAGAAAGTCTGGCTGAATTTGCTTAAAATTGAGATGTTTAGGGAACCTCAAAGACTTAGCTATGTCATTTATGGACATCTGCTAAGAATACTAAAGGTAAACAATCACCTGAAAGATATATTTGCTTGCATGTAGTGGGAAACAGCAGCTCATTAGCTCTCTGCTTAGCTCGTTAACTCACCAGCTCGTTAGCCCTCTGCTCGTTAACTACTTAGCTCTGATTAGCTCTGCTCACTTCCTCCTCCTATCACTCACAGTGTGAATGAACTGTAAATCTGCCAGAGCAACAGATGGCCAGCTCAGGCCCAGGGAGGGAGTTCAGGGCGTGAGGGACCGAGGTTTCCTACATTTTTCTGACCTTGAAAATATCCCATTTTATTGAAGGCTGTGGGTTGCTGTGGAGCTTCCTTGAGAAAGGAACTGAAATGGTTTTATTGATAGATGGAGAAAGGTTCGTTTAGGTGGCTTCCCGGGCATGATGCAAACGCGCAATTGTAGAACCATGCTGGGCTTGTTGATAGTGGTCTACACACTGGCACACAGGAACTTAAAGACATAGGAAATTCAAGAAAATGTAATGAGTGTTCATTAACAGTTTGTTGCATGTTCAGTCCTATGTTGGGCCCTGTGGTGATGTGAAGGTGCTATTAAAGAGTGCATGATGAGTAAGGTTGTAATATCTGACTGCATAAAACTTGCGGGGCAAAATAAAGCTCAATTGTTAAACATTAGTTAAATTGTGTGGTATAAAATACATGCTATCTTGATCAGAAAAAAACAATTTGATTAATAATATAATAATCATTGTTACCTTTTATTTATCTTATTCATGCAAAATAAAATTTGATCCCCATTGCATTAGCAATTAAAATGGTCACACTCTCAGTGTGTTGGTAGCAAAGCCAGGCCTTTATTTTAGGGATGGTTGATTATTACTTCTCATTTGATAAAAAAGAAATAATATGTAATTATTTTATTATAGGTAAACTGTTGTGCTTCTAGGTATTCCATCCCTTACTAATTACCACTGAGTAAATTTTGACTCCTGATGACTCCATATGTATCAAAGTAGAATGATGTTTTTCCGTGAATAGGATTTTAAAGGACTGATTTTTCAGAAGTAGGTTGCCATAACATTTATTAAAGGCATTTCTAGGTATGAACTATATTAACTAGTCACTACACTAACTTATAGATACACCGTCATGATAGATGCAAAAAAATGATTGTAATTGTCAATGATTTCATGTAACTTGAATCTACAATCAATATCGTTGGTACCAGCAATCAGGAGATTAGGAGACACATTGCCTTGGGCAAGCTCATTGTCTAGGACCTCTTCAAATTACTAAGGAGCAAATTAGGTCAGTTTGAAAACTAAGGGGCACCTGAGTCAGGCCATGGTCTTATCAGTCATTTAGGCAACTGAGAGTTGGACAAGAATAAGGATGATGGAAGAATCAATGCCTTTGAATTGTGGTGCTGGAGAAAAGTACTAAACAGTCCCATGGACTGCCAAGAAAACAATTAGATGTGTCTTGGAGAAAGAGTGCTCAGAAGGCTTCTTGGAGACAAGGATAACAGAGCTTCATCTCACACACTTTAGGTATGTTGCTCAGAAAGTCTTTTCCCTGGAAAAGGCTATCATGCTTGGAAAGGTGAAGGGACAGTGAAAGAGTGGAGGATTCTCCGTAACATGGATTGAAACAGTGAATGCAGTATTGGACTCAAATATATCACAGGTGATGAGGATGAAACAGAATGGGACAGGGTTCGGATCGATTGTTTACAGGATCTCTGTGAGACACATTAGAGTTGAGAGCACCTATCAAGAAAATTAAGTGAGTAATAAATAAGGAAAATGGAAAAACAGATTTCTTTGAACTATGATGTTGGTAAAGAGTATTGCATATTTCATGAACTGCCATGAAAACAAACAAATCTGATTGGAGGAAGCGCATCCAGGATGTTCCTTAGAAGATGGGAAAACTTTGTCTCACAGCCATTGTGTCAATAGGGCCAGACCTTGAAGAATGACACCTTTCTGTGATAGGTAGACAGATGAAAGAGATGAAAGACCATCAATCATGTGAATTCACACAGTGATTACAACATTAAACTCGAGAGTGAAAGAGATCCTGAGGATGGCACAGGATAGAACAAGTATCCACTCTGTTGTTCATAGGGATGCTGTGAGTCATAGTCAACTCGATATAACCTACCAAGAACAACATTATCCTGTTGTACCACTTGGCATGTTAGCTAAAAATTATGATAAATTTCATTGTGTTTTGACTCCTTTGTTTTTTATTCAGGGAGCTCTGGTGACCTATTGATGTTGTTGGGTGCTGTTGAGTCAACTCTATGACTCATAGAAACTCTATGAACAACAAAGCTTCTGAACCCTGTCCTATCCTGTGCCATCCTCATCAACTCTGACACACCTGAACCCGTTGCTGTAGTCACTATGTTAATCCTTCTCACTGGGGGTCTTCTAATCTTTCACTCCCTCTCTACCTTTGCATGTACGATGTCCTGTTCCAAGGAGTAGACTTTTCTAGCAATATGCCAAAGTGTGAGAGATGATCCTCCATCATCTTTACTTCCAAAGATCACTCTGGCTTACTTTTTCCCAAGATACATCTGATTCTTCTTTTGGAAGTCCTACTTGAGAGGAATTTGCACTCCCAGCCTCAGGGTTCAGTCAGCCATCCCCACTGGACCAACCTGGGAAAACACTTTGAAGTCCAGATGGGAGTAAATGTCAGGAAAACATATTCTAACAGAACAAGAAGGAATGCAGCTTCAACCCAAGACCACCAGCAAGGTGATAAAGTATGCTCCCTTCCCCCTTTCACATCAATACCCCTGTTCAGCATGAAGAAGCCAGAAAGTCTGCACCCAATTCCCAAATGAGAAACCCACAAGTGAAAAGGACAGTTTGTTCAATCACCATTGGACTATGCTTACCATTGCACTGTATCATCTGATCTTCACTGGATCCTTTTCATTTCCTTCACCTGCTCCTCCACCAACCAAATTGTGCAGCCTTGCAACTGCATTTCTGCCATTTTCATCTCTGCCCATCCTCACCCTTCTGCTCCCAACCCTCACCTCCGTGTATCCCCAACATGTTTCCCCCCCTCAAAAAAAAAAAAAAAAGCAGGTGACTTTTGAATCTACCAGGGGCTCCAAAGGAGTGCCTCTGCAATTTACAGCCTCTAAAAATCCAATGAGCCAGCTATGGGCCACAGTTATTTTGGTTTTATCCATTCATACAGACACATGTCTATATCAACAATATTCCACAAGGTATTTGAGGTATTATCTATAACTTAGAGCTTAACTCAGATCTATTTGTTACATTATTACATTATTGGACAAGATACTGTATAGAAAACAGTAGAGGGGACAGTTAATTTTGATGTGTGGGTGTAGGGGGGTGAGACTTGCAAAATTTATGGATGAAAATGGTCCACTGGAGGAAAAATTCCTAGACAAAGAATCCAGATTATATTCTTGAGCACCTAGAGTCGGTGGAATGTTGCCAAAGATGGAAGACAGGAAATAAGGAGAGTAGAACATTAAAAACTAGTTTTATCTGCCTTGATTTGCAATGGACAACTGACCGTGTTTGCAGAGAAGGGCTATTTCCAACCCGGTGGCTCTTGCCTGCTAGCCAATGCCCTATTAATTTTAAGCAGTACAGACACGGTTTGTCCCATTGCTTCCTCATCATCTGATAAAAAAAAAATGAGAAAATAGCAAAAATGTGAGGCCTTTCTTTGATGCCTGGGGCTCTCTTCCTTCCACTGAAAGAACTTTTGAAAAAGAAAAACATAAACAAAATATATTTCCTGTCTTCCTATAACAAACAGAAACTAAAAATACTGTTACAACTGTACAATAGTCTAAGGTCAATGTATTCCCACTTCATGGCTATGAAAACCTGACCTGCATAAGGCATTAAAATTCATAACACATGAAAATTAGGGAGTCCTGGAAGCACTTTCTTCTATATAAGTACAAATTTTCTCTGCCTACATCTAGCATTTAAAGGAAACCATCCAGATAATTAAAATGCCTATAAATGAAATGTCAAAGTTAAATGTTTCTTTTAAGTCTTAATGCTTAGGCAAAGTGAAACCTTTATTCTGAAATAATACACTTTAAATACTAGCAGTATCTTGTGAGGGAGTAGAATAATTAAGGTTTGCCACATAAAATGGGTCTACAGGTCTACGTGCAGCTCCACTCAGTAAGTAACCTTTATGAAGGGGAAGGCGATAATCAGTGTGTATTTTTTGTCCTTAAATACTGCCATTATTTTAAACATGAATCTAGCTACTGTGGATAAAGTCAACTTACAATGCACAAGGAGTGAATTAATCTCAAAAATATGGAAAACAGAGTTGTGGAGTAAGTAGATTTTAATTTGGGTTTTGTGAAGTTTGCTTCTATCCCCACCCTGCCAAATGACTAGGAAAATCATTCCGTACTTTGAGGCTCTTTCTCTTTTATTTACCATCCTCACATGGATGTCAATTGTAGGGAGGATGAGTCTGTGGACTTTAACTAGGTGTAGGGCAGCTGTGATCTCTCTGAGCTCTGGTAGAATTTGATTGCGAGTCAAACTCTTGCTCAAGATGAATCAAGTCAGGTTTTGTAAACTATTTTTTTCTCTAAATATTTCTATTGTTATCCACAAGATTAAACATTTCACACCACACATATACACACATTCACAACCTTGTTTAAACAGACAACCCCCCTGCCGGTCCTTCTTTGAAATGATTGTGTAACTGATTTCCTATTTTGCTTTAGAAAATGAAATGCCATCATTATCCAGGAGGAAGCTCTGGTGGCTTAGTGGTAAGGAGTTGTGTTGTCAACTCAAAGGCACAGGGCTCGAATCCATCAACTCCTCAGGAAGAAATATAGGCAATCTCCTGCCATGCAATTTGCTGCCTTGAAAACCAACTAGAGAGTCAGCTGTGAGTTTTATTCAATAGTGGATAGCAAGAGCTGAGTGAAATATACTACATGGTGCCACTGCTATATAATGCAACCAGGGTTGGGGTAAGACTGAGAAGAACTGGATAAATTGTGTATACTGCACTGAAACAGATGAGGAAGAGAATAAAAGCTATGTATGATAGGGTATTACAGTTATCACAGGAGTCCACAATTAAGGTTGCATAGTGGAATGTACTTGGGG
>NW_006399826.1:7446984-7453078 GCF_000299155.1 Elephantulus edwardii
AATATAGGAAGATCTAACAAAAGCAATGACATTGAGTAGGCAGAGTTGTGGCAGAGTTGTGCCACCCTGAATAGTAAGAAAAAGGTGTAATGTCTCATTTCCTGGGAGATAATGTTCTGCTATGATTTATACCGTTTATTGTTAACAGTTTCTGTTTGCTTGGCTCCACAACCAACACTCTTGGTACCAGCAGCCAGGAAATCAAAAGATGAACTGCATTGGGAAAACCTGCTGCCAGGGACCTCTCCAGAGTACTGAAGAGCAACAATGTCATTCCTGAGACTAAGGTGCACCTGATCCAGGCCATGGTCTTCCCAATTAACTCGCTATGCATCAGAAAGCTAGACAATGACTAGAGATGATAGAAGAATTGATGTCTTTGAGTTGTCATGCTGGAGAAGTGTACTGAATATACCATGTTTTGCAAGGAAAGCAAACAGGTTCATCCTGGAGAGGGTTAAACCAGGCTACCCCTTGGCAAGGATTTGCAAGGAGTGACCAGTCCTTGGAGAGGGACTTCATGCTTGGGAGGATGGAAGGACAGCATAAGAGAGGAAGACCCTCAATGAGATGAACTGACTCAGTGACTGGAGTAATGGGGTAGGTGTGTCAGAGACAGTAAGTTTGGCTCAGGATAGAGTAGGATTCAGAGCTTTGTGTATAGGGTCTCAATGAGTCTCAAGCAATTTGACGACACATAACAACAATAATAATCTCTCAACCACTTGTAACCCTCATGCTCTCCTGCAACGGTAATTTAGGAGGACTGACTTGCTTTGCCACTTCAAGGCCAGGAGGAGTTGACTATTTCAGTTCTCAACTTTTTCCTTTGAGAAAAAGCCCTTATGTCTGTAGACTATAGTTCTGACTGGAGTTGGTCCTTACTTCATGTGGATTAAACCTAGATTTCCCTTTGATGTTGACATCATGAAGGCCAAGTTAAGGCATCACTAGTAAGGGGATTTTATTTCTAGCTGAGGTATATATACCTTATTCCAGCAATCACTTTGTTTGAAAATATACCCCCATGTGTTTGAACAGTAGGTGGTAGAGACAGGCAGTTTCTCCTGGAGACAGAAAGCCCATTAAAATCAAGTGAAGACAAGCTCTATGTTTTGGAGGAGTGGTGAAAGGCTGAGCACAAAATCCAGTCATTAGAGACCTGACTCATGCTAGTAAAAGAAACGCACGCTTTCTCCACTCAGGGCTACCTGACAATCCTTTGACTTGATCCCACTTGAGCAGACTGCCAGTGAACTGAATAATACTAAGTTAAAACTGTGCATGTTTAAGTGCAGGGAACTAAGAAAGAGTCGAATATTAGCAGCTTATGTTGCAAGTCAAATTCAAGTCAGACTGGTTTTGTCAAAGAAATATTTAGATCCACAGATTCTAAAGGACAGATTATGAACTCTACTTTACACAAGACTAAGTATCTCTCCACATTCCTCAAATCCATATCCCATTTTTTTTCCTACTCCAGAAGTGCAAAAATACTTGTAATGGAAAAATCTTGAATACACATCCTAACACCCGCATATTGATTACTATCTACTACTAATGTCTTCGTTTCCTTGGTAAGGCTTTTGAAGTGGTCCTAAGGCCCTTTTCCAAATATCCTTCTTTGTTTTTATTTTTGATAACTCAAGATTTTCCTCTTTTGATATCTCAGAATTAATTTCAAAATTCAGTTGTTTTAATAAGACAATTGAATAACGGAAGAATTCATCATTTTGTAAATTTTCTCAGGGTTGTGTTCTCCAATATGATGTATTGAAATCCTAATCCTTCATTACTGTGAATTTGACCAGGTTTGGAAATGAACTCTTGAAGATGTGAATATTATGTCATATTTGACCAGGTGTGGCCTACTCTGTGCAGTGTTCTGATTTTAGAAGACACACAGGGAAGATGGCTGAGACAGAGAGACAGAAAGACAGACAGAGACAGAGACAAAGACATTAAAGGGGTATATAAATCAAAGAACTCCAAGGATAGTCACAGGGTAGGCAAGACAGGCATTACATTTGCCCGGGAAGGGATGGGGGGAGAGGAAAATACCACAGATTCCCTGATTCAAGCTTTTATCCTTCAGAAATAGAAGATAAAGTAGTACTTTGTGATGCCAGCCCTGATATTGTATCAGGGATTTAATACAGGCTAAGCTGCTCCTTGGAGGCAAGGATTCTGGGGCTTCATCTGACATACTTTGGACATGTTGCCAGGAGGGACGGGTCCTTGGAGAGGGACATCATGCTTGGGAGGGTGGAGGGACAGCGCAGGAGGGGAAGACCCTCTATGAGATGGATTGATTCGGTGACTGGGGTAATCGGGATGGGTGTGTTAGAGGCGGTGCGGTTGGCGCAGGATAGAGCAGGGTTTAGAGCTGTTGTGCATAGGGTCGCTATGAGTCGGAAACGACTCGATGGCACATAACAACAACAACAACAACAGTATTTCAGCAAATCGGGGTAAAATCCAAAACAATTTAAAGAATTTAAAAACAGAACAGGAAAAAGACACATGCAGGAATGAAGATGAAATCAAACCACTTACTTTGCTGTCTACCTATTGCCCAGATGTTCTTTCTCAGACATAGTGGCCCTTTCTCCTGCCCCAGATAGCCACCTGTTTGGGTTTTGTGCTTCCCCCCCCCCCCCACTTCTCCGTGAGTCACTGATGGTGTCCTGCCAATCTTTTAAATAGCAAGTAAAACACTTAATGACTCTGCCTCCAGGGCTCCGCACCTTCTCATCTACAGTCAATTAATTGAGATGAAGCTGGTGTTTTTCACATTTTTATTTGCTAGTTTGTTTTGATTAAGGAGAGAGCAGAGAGACATCATTATTCAAAAATTTTCAAATATATTTTCTGACGATTTTGGCTGAAGGTAGAGCAGAGTTCACAGTTATTGGGTCTAGGGTCACTAAGACTCGTAGTCGACTCCACGGCACATAACAACATTTTGAACTCAGTTAATTTTTTTAAAACTATCTCTTCTGCCCTTAGTCTATGTTATATTAACTATTCAACACATGTTACAAATACAAATTCCTTTAGAAAATACTGAAAGAAAGTGCACTAATGTCTCAATTGTAACCTCTGTGAAGGCATCAAGAAAAATAGGCAAATTGGCATGATAATTACATATTGAGTGTCAAATTGAACCTGTCATCCTCCCTGACCTTCCCAAACTCTGTTTGCCTGGCCCTGCACCCGTTTTTGGTGTTGATTCCTCACTCACTGAATTCCAACCATCTAGTTGTCTGAACTGTGCTATTTTACTCCTTTTTTCTTATTCATTTGCACGTAATCAGTTAATAATTTCTGTCAATTCTAGCTCTCAGTTTATCCCTGCGCGTGTGTGTGTGTGTGTGTGTGTGTGTGTGTGTGTGACCTCTATTACCACCTCTCAGTTCAGTGCCATTTCATCCCAAGACCAGCATATCTTGCCTGTAGCTAGCTGGTTTATTTATCTTTTAATGTTGCCTTCCTCCAATCTGTATATTAAGCTTAAATTCCATTATAAAGGGGTGTCCAAAGTTACATCAGAGCCGGAAAACAGATATTGACACACACAGAAATAGTATGCGAGGCACTTGAGTGATAATAAAAGTGGACACTTCGGGCCTGAATGACATCAGAGACGAGGCACCAGAAGGAGACCTAACCACTAATGTTCGAACTCTCTGTGGCATCATCTCATTGGCTCAGCTTGAGCCAATGTTCACCCAGTGAATGGGCCATAAATAGAGGTTCATCTCACAAGAGAGGGGCCTTTTCTCCTTATCTACTTTCAAGGAGAAAGGTGCATCCCTCTGGGTATGTAACTTTCTAATAAATCCATCATTACTACTTACCCTCATTTCTGCCTCCATCTCATCCCTGGACTCTAATACTTCCACCTATGATGCTCCAAACATAAAAGTCTGCTCTCCCAAGAAACACTAAATTTGCCATATTCTGTGCTACCTTGGTACTTGAATACCATTCTGTCCAGCATGTCTCCCATCAAGTACAATTCCTTTGTCTGTGTGAGTAAAGGTGAACTATGGCACTCCCCACACAATAACATGTTCTCATCAAAACCGGAAAGTTCTTCCCAAGGTCTCCCCTAAACTTTCAAATGGTTTACCACATTTTCAGGTAAAATTTGTTTTGAACAAAGTTGTACAACCTTGTCTTGTATTTTAATACATTTTCAAGGAACCATGCACGAATTACACAAGCACATGCTCAGAATCCAAAGACTTGGTTTCTATCCATGCTTGAAAGGTTGGATAAAGAGCTACAACTCTTGGATGACAGCAATTTTGAGGACATTGCTTCCTGAAAATGTGTCTTGTAGCTATAGGTCTGTTATTACATTCAAGTTTTACCATTAAAAATGTTAATAATCAATACCCCAATATCACTTTATACACTATTTCTTCTTTATTTGTCTGAAGAACAGAAAAACAGAGTCAGTGATAATAGGAGACAATGGAATATGTGACTAAATGCTACCGTGAACAACTCTCTCCTTTTTTTCACAAGAACAGGAAAACTAAGCGGTACCTGGCCACCATCAATCAATATTTTGAGCAATGTTTCTACGGAAGATTCCCAATAAAAATGGGAAAATGAAGAATAGGCCATGGTCTTCCCAGTCACTTGCCATGTTTCTGAGAGTCAGACAATGAGTAAGGATGACAGAAGAATTGATTCATTTGAGTTGTGGTGTTGGAGAAGGGTGCTGAATATCACATGGACTGCCAAAAGAACAAACTATACATGTCTTGGGAAAAGTGTACCCAGAATTCTCTTTGGAGACAAAGATGACAAAGAAAGCTTTTTCTCTCATACTTTGAACATGTTGATAGGAGAAAAGGACATCATTCTTGGAATACAGAGGGTCAACAAAAGAGGGAAGACCCAATGAGATGGATAGACACAGTGATTGTAGCAATAGACTCAAGTGTGTTGGATATGATGAGGGTGGCACAGAATAGGACAGGGTTCAGATCTGTTGTTCACAGCATGGCTTTGGATTGCACTCAACTTGATGACATCTAACAGCAACAACATTTGAGTGAACCTTGATAAATTGTATTTGTTTTTTTTTCAATCATATGTATACATTTGATTTTGTTATATCAACTTCAATTGATTAATGTAATTAATTAAACACAATGTCTTATGAACCCCTTACTGTATACTGACTTTTCCTTCCCTCAACTTATCTATTGAATTTATTAATTTCTTCTCCCTTCTTCTTTCTCCTCCCTCTAAATCCCTGGTAGCCTTTGCTTTAATTTTTAAAAGAGATTTTATTTTGCCTTATGTACTCACATAACTTTAAAAAACAAATATAATTATTATATATTCCCCTAATATCCTACTAGGAGTTTTGTACAAAGTGTTAATAAGTGTTTACTGAGATGTTGCTTATTAGCAAAGTTTCTTTGAGTCCTTAAAGACCATCATAATAATCTTTAAGTAATCATTCTACTTGAGAATCTGTAGTGAAAATGAAATGCTTACATATTTTATAAATTTATACTATTAAACTACTCCCAATAGTTACCAGATTTCTTGAAAGTTCCTTACCTTCTGACATTTAACATTTGGATGCTATTTTGCTAAACAAGTTTTGCCTTGTTCTACTGAAATAAGCTATAAAAGAAAAAAATGTTTTCCTAGCACAATAAAGTCCCTAGCATAAACATCCTTTTAAAAATCTTTCATTTGTCTGAAAAGGAATTATTTTGGTATTAAAATGGAATTTTACCTAATAAAAGGGCTACAAAATTTCATAATTCTTTATTTCCTCTAAAATATTTCTTTTGTAAGTTCGGTTTCAGTGGATGATGAGTTAATTCCATGCTTTTTATGGAATGGTAACCGGTATTTTTACAGTGACTTACAATTTTATTATACTCTGCATCCAAAGTCTGAGAGATCCTGCCCAAGACAATGGTGATACAAACCCAAGAATTCGGTAGATAGCAGTCACCATTTCTAATTTGTAGAGGAAAGAATTTGAGAAGCAAGAAATTACTTTGGTTTAAACTGTCCTGGTTTCAAATTTATTTCTGGATTAAAGAAAAAAATT
>NW_006399826.1:7453178-7455158 GCF_000299155.1 Elephantulus edwardii
GGAGATTGTTCCTCCTTCTCCAGTGGAACATCTGGTGGATTTGAACCGCCCACCTTTGGGATTGCAGTGCAGTGTCTAACCACTAGGCCACCAGAGCTCCCTAATAGACATAATTTTTACAATCAGGGAGGAGATTTGAAACAGTATTGCACAAATTTAGAAAACAATGAGATATTACATCAGAAAATGAGTGAATATGACTAAGAAAGGGCAGAAGCTTTTGCAGAGAAAATGATCTTATTATTTTGATTTCTTAGTTGCTGGATATGGAATGCTCATGAGCACTAACCAAAATATGGATAGGTTGTATCCTCTCAGAAGTTACAGAGACAAAAAGGCTGAAACAGGTAAGAGCACTCTATGGAACACAACATTGTTGACTGCCATCAACTCGAGCACAACTCATAGTGACTCTATGAACAAAAGGCCTGAAGCCTTTCTATAACTATCATCATTTATCAAAGTTCACAGAGTTTCCAGAGGCATGTGGTTTAGGAAGAGGATGCCACTCCTACTTCACATTGGGTCATCTTGAGTTAGAATCAATTCAACACTAATGAGTTAGTTTTTCTTACCACATTACCTCACATTAAGATAAGATATAGTCTAGACATTCATTCTACTTACACAATTAAAATAAATATTATAACTCAATGTAATCACTTTGAAAATGACTGGTAAGAAATTAATCTGATACAGAAAATCTCAAATTATTTGCAAGATATGAAATTAGGTCTTCTGCCTAGCTCAGTTGCTTCTTATTTGCTTATTTTAGATTATGATGAATGTCATTCCATACTCATGAAATGGAATGAACTTTTCACTTTTCATGGAATATTTGAAGGGAAAAAACCCCACAGATTTATCTTTACTATAAAGCATTTTTATGCATTCATATAGAGTGCTAGTGAAAATGTTTTAATTTTAAATGTAGGCAGATAAGGCTTATCATTCTGAATTTAATGGTTATATAATTTGGAGAAGGTAATTTAGAACCTACTTTTTTGTTTGTTTAAAAAATTAATATTAAAATTAATATTAATCTAATATCATATTACGTTGTTGTTGATTGCCTTTGAGTTGAGCACGAGTCATAGTGACCCTATGAGCTGAAGGCCTTGAAGCCCCTCTACAACTACTCACATTTATCAAAGTTCATAGGGTTTTCAGAGGCATATTATTTAGGAAATGGATGCCACTCCTGATTCCAAACCTGTCATAGTATGTTATTGTTGTTATGTGCCATGGGTTTGCTTGCAATGCATAGCTACCCTTTGTACAGCAGCTCTGAATTCTTCCCTGTCCTGAGTCAGTCTTACAAACTCCGACACACCAACCCCCACACCCCCAGTTACTGTATCAGTTTATCTCATCCAGGGTCTCACTCTCCTGCGCTGTCTGTCCACCCCTCTGAGCACGATGTCCTTCTTCAAGGACGGATCTTTCCTGGCCGTGTGCCCAAAGTAAGTGAGGCAGAGCTTCAAAATCCTAGCCTCCAAGGAAAGAGTTGTCTTCACCCTCTCCAAGACAGACCTATTTGTTTTTCTGGAAGTCCATGGCATGTTCAAGACTCTTCTCCAGCACCACAACTCATATTATAGTGTGCCGCGGGCTGTCCTAGTCCGGAGGGGCTTATAAGCCTGAGGTCTAGGGTCTCGAAGAGGGAACACGAAGGTGGGTAGAAGTTCGGCGAAGGGACGATAAAAGAACACAAGACAAATAGTCAAGTGATCTTGATGATTTTAATTCTGAGTCATTCTAATTCCCCTTCTTCTTTCTTCCCTTTCTTTTCCTTTTCCTTTCCTTGCTTATTACATTTAGCATGATACATTTATATTCCATTTTTACAATTAGAGGCTTAATCAACAGCAAGAAAAACAACAAAAGTAAGAATAAAGTTTACATTATTTTCTTGCACACAGCTATTTTTTATGGTCATGGTTCCTTGGAGAGCATGAAAGGCTATTCTTAATGGTCATG
>NW_006399826.1:7456058-7458341 GCF_000299155.1 Elephantulus edwardii
CCGAGAGGCTGACTTCCTTGAAGTTTTCGCCTCAATCGGGTGATTTTGTCACGCAGACTCCCTTGGAGTTGGTGTGGCAATAGTGATATATGTATACTGAACCAAAACAATCAAGCCCCACTATCTTCAAATCAAATCTTACTCATGGCAACCATCCAACAAGTTTTCAAGGCCATAAACACAGAAGCTTACCTCTCATTCTCCTGTGTAGTAAGTGATGGCTTCAAATGGTCAATTCTAAGTTAGCATTCCAACATGCACTACTATAACATACAGTGCGTATAGTTGTAACAAGCTAGTACATAGTAAAGAACTTCAACCTATATTGATTGATTGTTGTTGTTTTTAGATCCCATCAAGTCATAGTGACCCTATGAACAGCCAACTTGATATTTGTCTTATTTTGTGTCATCCGCATCATCTGTGAGACACTACAACCTATTGCTGAAGTTATAATGTCATGTTGAGTGATCTCCAATCTGTACTGTACATCTAATACTGTAATTAACCACGTTTCTGTTTCAATAGCCCATTCTTTTGGAACTGGATGGCCAGTCTTCTTTGTTGTTGTTGTTGTTGTTATGTGCCATCAAGTCACTTGTGACTTATAGCAACCCTATGTACAAGATCTCTAAATGCTGTTCTAGCCATCTCAAACGCACTTATTCCCACCACTCCAGTCACAGAATTGATCCATCTCATCGAAGGTCTTCCTCTCCTTCGCTGCCACTCCACTCTGCCAAACATGATGTCCCTTTCCAAGGACCAGTATTCCTTGCAACATGCCCAAAGTATGTCAGACAAAGCTTCAGAATCCTTGACTCCAGGGAACATTTTGGCTTCACCCTCTCCAGGACAAACCTGTTTGTTCTCCTAGCAGTCCATGGTATATTCAACACTCTTCTCCAGCACCACAACTCAAAGGCATCAATTCTCTTTCTATCATCCCTATTCACTGTCCAACTCTCTGATACACAGCACATAATTGCAAGGACTATAGCCTGGATAAGGCGCACCTCAGTCTCCAGCCTCACATCGTTGCACTTTAGTACTTTTGAGAGGTCCCTCACAGCTGACTTTCCCAATGCAATTTGTCTCCTGATTTCCTGGCTGCTGTTACCAAGAGTGTTGACTGTGGAACCAAGTAAACAAACACTGTTAACTATCTCAATCTCTTCACCATCCATACTGATGCTGCCAATTGGCCCAGTGGTGAGAAGCTTTGTTTTCTTGATGTTGAGATTCAATCCATACTGAAGGCTGCAGTCCTTGACCTTCTGCAACAAGCGCTTCAGGTCCTCCTCAGTTTCAGCAAGCAGGATTGTGTCATCTGCATAACCCAGGTTGTTGATGACTCTTCCACTAATCCTGATGCCATATTCCTCCTTGTACAGTCCAGCATCATGAATGATCTGTTCTGCATACAGATTGAAAAGGTATGGAGACAGAATACATTCCTGATGAACTCCCTTCATGATTTTGAATCAAATGTTCTGAAATTCCCATTCTTCTCAGAGTCAGCCACAGCTCATTGTGATCCAATCAAAAGCCTTTGCATAGTCAATGAAGCACAGATAGACATTCTTCTGGTATTCTCTGCTTTCTGCTAAGATCCATCTAACATTAGCTATAATATCCCTACTACCACTACCTCTTCTAAATTCAGCCTGCACATCTGGCAGTTTTCTGTTGACATATTGTTCCAAATGATTTAGGATAATTTTCAGCAGAACTTTGCTTGTATGTGATATTAATGATATTGTTTGATAATTTCTGCACTCTGTTGGGTCACCTTTCTTTGGAAGGGGAACAAATATCGATCTTTTCCAGTCACTCGGCTTAGTCTCTCATAATCTAGGAGCTCTTTTGCAACCTCTCCACTATGAGTGACTCTTCTGGTACCTGAGACACTGAAGGTATAGATCTCAGGGTTAAAGTACTTGCACAAACTGTACCCATACAGCAAAATGACAGACAAGTGCTGTGCCAGTAGAAGCAAATAATAATACCCAAATTATACATATCTAAGATACAAATTAATTGGCAACATATAAATATCAATATTGATTGATTGATTGATTGAACACTAATTTCTTGAATAAAGACGTGTGTGAGAAAGGCAGGGACAACACTGACACTAAAAGTTAACTCCACAATAAGGGATATACCTTTAACTTGCTGGTCTGTCTGATACTTCTCTAAATCTGAACATTCACATTAAGACAGACTAGGAAGAAGGATTGGCCATCCACTTCTGAAATAGCAGGCCTCTGAAAACCCTAT
>NW_006399826.1:7458576-7485064 GCF_000299155.1 Elephantulus edwardii
ATGGCACATAACAACAACAACAACAACAATAACAACAACATCAAATGGCAGAATGCAGGTTAAAAAAAAGAAAGTAAAGAGTATATACTATTGCTTGTTACAGGACTTTTGGTTATGAGATCAATGTAAGATACTATGTGGAAGATAAAGAGAAACAAAACAAGTAGAGAAACAAAGAAGGGAAGGTTATGGGTTTAGAAAATGGTCCTAATTTTACCAATGTGGACTCTGTGATTAAAGAACCCTAATGCTGTATTGGTTAAAGCTCGTAGCTGCTAAATGAAAGGTCAGAAATTTGAACCCACCAGTAGCTCTCCAGGAGAAAGATGAGCCTTAGAACCCGAGGGGAAAGTTCCGCTCTTTTCTACAGGGTCACTATGAATTGCAGCTGCCTAAATGGCAGTGGGCTTTTGGACTTTGAATCCTGTGACTCAGCTGTTTGTGAGGCCAGCCCTTTATCTAATTTCTGCTTCCTGCCCTGGCCATGTTCCATGCAGTGTCTAAATAGGGGCCTGGTGATTGGTACAGAAGTCACTGCAGAGCAAAGCAAACCATGTCACTTTGACACGCTTCTGCACTGAAGCAGTCAGCTTTGATGTTTCAGTTCCTCCTTAACCAAATTATGAATGCTCTATTTCTCTCCATTGCTACTGTAATGAACTTTAACAGTAATTATAGGCAGGGCTTCTTGGACTGGATTTCTTATTTCTTTGGCTCCTAAATTCTCCTGAGTATGGGTTTCCCTTGCTATCCTGAATTCCAAGGAAACCTTTCATAAGCCAAAAGAGCATATGGAAACAAGCTAGTAAACATTTCTTCCTATAGGAATTTTTTTGAGCATTCAGACCCAAGATTTAAGCTACAAAATCACACCAAATAATATAAATAACCCAAAATAGCATAGTATATCGTATTCACAGACACAGCTTGAAGTTGTGTTGGCTTGATGGTAAGATGGTGAGTTCAGTTCCAGGTAAGGGACTTTGCTGCACCACTTTCACAGCTCTCAATGCTTGGTGCAAAACAAACGTGCTTTAAATTTTCTTTATGGAAAAGTGAAGCTCCCACTTGGTCTCTTTATATTTAAGAACGGTATAAATGCTGGTACTGCTATTACTCGGTATTATTAAGTCCATTTCAACTCATAGCCACCTTACGTACAACAGATTAAAAACTTGCCTGAGCCAAAACCATCCTCATCATCTACCCTGTGTGTGATGTCTCTGTGTCAATTCCTTTCACTTGAGGGTTTTTCTCTTCTTTTCTTCCCTTCTGTCTTTCTAAGAATCATGCCCTTTTCCAAAGACTGGCCACCTCTTGGTAACATACCCAATGTATGTGTGATGATGTCACATCATTATTATCTCTAATAAGCACCTGGCTGCACTTTTTCCAAGGAAAATCTGTTTCATATTTCAGCAGCTAATGTCCAATACTCTTTGCCAAAACTACAGTTTAAAGGCCTTAATTCTTTCTCTATATATTTTTTATTCATTGTTCAACTTTTAGAAGCATATGAAGAAAATGAAAATACCATGGTTTGGGTCAGATACCCAATTTCATCATAAAACTGA
Organism: Elephantulus edwardii; assembly: GCF_000299155.1. Taxonomy (NCBI): domain Eukaryota; kingdom Metazoa; phylum Chordata; class Mammalia; order Macroscelidea; family Macroscelididae; genus Elephantulus; species Elephantulus edwardii. Next base: position 7,460,151 of record NW_006399826.1, read on the forward strand.
TAGCCTTGTTCTTTAGCACTGTGAAGAGATCCTTCATAAATTTGCCAAATATACTATGGGCTTCCATTTTGTGTTACTTCCATGAGTGTTGATTATGGTTCAGATCTGAAATCCTTGACAACATCATCTTTAATCTATCATTATATTGCCCATTAGTTCAGATTTTTTGTTTGAAGATTTTTATTTTCTTAATGGTGATGTGTAATGTGTACTGAGAGATGGAATCTTTGGTCTTCTTCAGTAAGTCCTTCAAGTTCTTTCAGCTTTCAGCAAGTAAGGTTGTGTCATCGACATCTTGAAAGTTGTTGAAGAATGTTGCTGCAATCCTGATGCCACGTTCTTATTTATACAATCTGGCTTCTGAAATTATTTGCTAATCATATATATTTAGTAGTGAAGATGAAATTATATAACCCTGACACCAATCTTTGCAGATTTACCATCATGTTGTTTCCTCTTATTCTCTTTAATACACTGATTCTTCTTTCATGAACAAGTTAAACATGGAAATAATAAAGTCTTCTGGAATTCTTGTATTTCTCACTGTGGCCCAAAGTTTATTATAATTCATATAGGAACATAACATTTGCATTGTCAATAAAACACAACTAAGATGCTTCTACTATACTCTTATTTCAGCCTAGATCTATCTTTCATTAACAATGACACACTTTGTGTTGCAGCCTTTTATGTATCCAACTTGAATTACTGTTCTAGCCAATTTTAGCAAGATTTTACTTAACCTAGGAGAAGGCCACCTCTCTAAAGTACTGAAGAGCAATGGTGTCTCTTTGGAGACTAAGGTGCATCTGATACAGGCCATGGTCTTTGCTATCACTTGTTATGCATCAGAGAGTTGGACAATGACTAAGGAGGATAGAAGGAGAATTGATGCCTTTGAGCTGTGGTGCTGGAGAAGAGTATTGAGGGTACCGTGGACTTCTAGGAAAACAGACAAATTCATCCTGGAAAGGGTCAAACCGGGCTGTTCCTTGGAGGCAAGGATTCTAAGGCTCCGTCTAACATACTTTGGACATGTTGCAAGGAGGGACAGGTCATTGGAGAGGGATATCATGCTTGGGAGGCTGGAGGGACAGCGCAGGTGGGGAAGACCCCCTATGAGGTGGATTGATTCAGTGACTGGGGTAATCGGGATGGGTGTATTGGAGATGGTGTGATTTGCCCAAGACAGAGCAGAGTTTAGGGTTGTTGTACACAGGGTCGCTATAAGTCTCAAGCGACTCGATGGCACATAACAACAACAACAACAGCAGGGGAAGGCCCTCTATGAGGTGGATTGATTCAGTGACTGGGGTAATCAGGATGAGTGTATCAGAGACAGTGCAATTGGCACAGGACAGAGCAGAGTTTAGGGCTGTTGTACAGAGGGTTGCTATGAGTCTCAAGCGACTCAACAACACATAACAACAACAACAACAACAGTTTATTGGAAGTGAGGAAGACATGACATGCTTGCTGCAGAATGTCAAGAAATACAGTTTTTGGTGTGGCTTATATCTCAACATCAAACAAACAAAGATCCTCACCACAGAACTAAAAGTAAACATTATGACAGAGAGAAAGGAATGAAGCTCTCAATTACATCCTCTCACTTGAATCAATAATAGAAATCTTTGGTATCAGCAGTCAGGACACACGGAGACATATTGTATTGAATAAGTCTGCTATCAGGGACCTCTCCACAATTCTTAACAGCAATGATGTAATTTTTAAGGCTAAACTTTGCCTGATTCAAGCCATGGTTTTAATACGCTTGATACTCTTCAGAGAGCTGGACAATGAATAAAGGTGAAAAAAGAAGAATGAATGCTCTTCAGCTGTGGTATTGGAGAAGGATACAGAATACGTCATGGGCTGTGTTAAAAAGAGCAAGGCCATGTGAACGTGGCCATGTCAGACCTTTATCAACTTGACAAAAGACAACTGTCCCCATCAACAGTATTAATGACATAATACCAATTCCCATGAGGTCTTACATGTCTCCTATGGTCCCATACCTCTTTCTATAGATTTCAACAGCAAGCGTATTGCTTTGCTTGATTCTAATTCCAATGTGGTTGGACATTTGGGCTGTTTCTATGTTCTTGTGATATAACAACTATGAACATTGGTGTACAAATCTCTGTTTGTATCTCAGGTCTAATTTCCTTGGGGTATATTCCTAGTAGTGGAATAGCTAGATCATACAGTGTCTATTTTTATGTCCACGGTTTTGAGGAAATGCCAAATTGTCTACCTGAGATTGAAAAATTGTGGTATAGTCACATGATGAAATACTACGCAGCACCCAGGAGCACCAATTTTGAAAAGTACTGAATAATTTGGGAGAGACTGGAGAGCATTATGCTGAGTGAATTAACTCAGTCTCATAAGGACAAATACTGCATACAGTATTTTACAATATTGTAAAAATAGAAGAATAACTAGTAAAACGTATGAGTAGTCAAGGGGGAAAGGTGTAGATGTGTAGGAGTGAGGATGAGTAGGGGTGAAACCACAGTGTTGCACAGTTTGGTGGGTGGAAGAAGAAGGGGAAGGAAATGGAAAAGATCAAGGTGAAAAGATAGAGTAATGATGGGCGAAGTTCAATGGTGACTTATTTAAAAAAAAAAAAAACGGAAAAAGAATAAAAGAAAAAACATAAGAAAGCAAAAAAAGCCCAAAAAAAAAGGAAAAAAAACAATTAAAAAAAACAAATAAAAAAAATCCAATGTGATGAATCACAGACCACACAGAACCATGTTAGGTGAATGAAAATGTTATAATATCGGTTGGTAGCAGAATACAGTAAGGAGACTCCAAAAATGTGCTGACAGGCACCTCAGATTTGAGATTTGATACTTTAGGCCAGCATTACAAAGTTCTGAGTTCTGCCAATATTGGTTCTCCACCCCAAGCTGTCCAACAAACTCGGCCAAATGCTCTTAGCTCCAGTTCCAATGGTGTAGCAGTCCCAAGGCATCTTCGTCTCATCAGAGCTCTAGTTCATACAGGGATGCTCTTCTGCTCATGGTGAGGTTTCTTTACGAGTGGTGTGCGGAGGTCTCATTCTGTGGCTAGAGCTGTTCAATTTACTAGCAAGAGTAGCCAATTCCCTTATAGATTGTTGAAATTGTCCACTCCCCTTGTGGAGTGTGAGAAAGCCAATCTACTTGTGGATAGGGTGACACATCCTGCTAGCAAAGTCTCACCCATCTACATGGTCAGGTCAGATTCAGACGGCTAAGAAAGTCATGGAAAGATAAACGTCACAGACAGCTGAAAGAACAAACAGATATGTCTTCAAAAAGTGCAATCAGAGTGCTCTTTGGAGGTAAAGATGGCAAAGCTTCATCTCTCTTTGGATATGTGTCTAGGAAAGGTTATTCCTTGAAAAGAAACAGCATGTTTGGAAAGACAAAGGGTCAGGGAAGGAGGAGAAGACCCCCAACAAGATGCAGCAATGGGCTCAAGTGTGTCAGGAAGTGTGTGAGGAAGGTACAGGATAGGGAAGGGTTCCAGCCTGTTGTTTATAGGGTTGCTATAAGTCAAACTCAACTCAACAGCAAAATCAATGACAGTGTTAAGGGATTGCTCTGCCAATTCATTCTACCAGCTGTTCTGTGGGGGAAAGATGAGCGATCTCCTCCCTCTGAAAACTTGCTGAAGGGTGAACTATGAATCAGTTCCATCTCTAAGGCATACAGAAATATAATGTGTTTCATGAAAGCCAACTAGGATAAAGAAAATTTTCAAAATTAGGGTAAAACTGTACTTCAGATTCTGGGGGAAATGTATGTGACCATTTAACTCTGTGTAAAAACACTCCAGTGCCTCTCCAGTCTGGAAAGCACTGCAAGGAATAGAAAAGGTCAGGAACATTTTTCGCCGTGGGGAAGAAAATGACGTGTTGGAAATGTTTAAAATACAATTTAAACCCTTCTTTTGTGCATCTTCTTAACTCTTTGCAATGTAAGAGTCACACTGATGGGTTTGTTTGTTGTTGTAATGTACCTTTAAATTGGAACTGACCGCTGGCTGCCCCTCCAGAGATTGCCCATCTTCCTCCAGCAGAGCAGTTGGTGCATTCGAACTGCGTGCTTTTGGGTTAGTAGAGCAGCTCCTTACCCACTAGGCCATTAGAGCATAGTGTATTATTACATTAATCAGAGTGATTAGTATAATAAACTCACTTGCAACTTCTGAGTATGTTTTGTGACCTCTTCTTTCTATGACGTTTTATATGTTTTAATGTACTTTTACAAGTACAGCTTTGTAATGAATAGTGCAAATATAAAAAAAATATGTGTATCTAGATATTTTCCCAATACATGCCATGTAGTGAGATTGCTCACATCCAAAGGGGTGAGATTGCTGAGTTTGCAGGGTGGGGAAGGCGTGAATATGTTATTGTTATGTGCAGTTTAGTCAACTAGGATTCAGAATGACCAATGGACAGTGTCTCAGAACTTTTCCCTATCCTGACTAACCAATGTCAATATTTATTTATTATTTGTATTTGGTTTCTTAACACTGAAGGTTCATTTAAGGAAGAAGATGAATTGCAAACCCAAAGGCACACAGTTCAAATGCACCAGCTTCTCTGCAGAAGGATGAGCAGTTTCTTCACTTGCAATAAACTGCCTCTGCAAACCTATAGAAAGATGTAAAAAAAATTATGGTAGTTATAGAGTTTAGAAAGTGTGTAGAGTTTCCAGAGGCATCTAGTTTAGGAAGTGGATGCCACTCCTGCTTCCCAGCATAAATCAATCCAGAAGCTCATCCAAACACTGTACATAATGGGTAACAATTATAGTATTTGACATGTCTATGGAACAGTGTTCAGCATCACAGCAACTCCAAGATGTTCCGTTCAGCAAATAAACAAAAGATTGCTGTGCCATTCAGGGATATTATGTACCATCAAGTCTTAATTAATTCTTAATTGACCATCCAGTGGGTTTTCAGAGGCAGTAAATCACACAAAAGGAAATTTCCCATCTTTCTCCCATGGAACAGCTGCTGAATTTGAGCCATAATCCTTTGGGAAGCAGCACAACTCCTGACAATTAATCCACCAGAGTTCCCTTGACTATGTATACGTGTAGTTAAGGGTTTATTTAAAATGGTGTTCCTACCTCTGCCTGGCTTTGCCATGTAGATGGGCAGGAATATATGAATTGGGTATGTTAGCCTATATTCAAGATTGGCTAGCTCATCAATCCACAAGGGGATTTACTAGACTCACTAGTCCACTGGGGATTGGCTAGTCTCACCAATCTACAAAGCAACTGGCTAGTCTTGTCAACAAATTGAGCAGATCCAGTAGCAGAATAATAAGCAGCTTCATCACCAGCAAAGAAGAGTAAGGAAGGGAATGGTTCATCCTCAGGACCAGAGCAACATCCATAGCAGAAATAGCCCAGAACCAGAGACCTGACAAGAGATCATGAGATAGAGCACACCTGGAAGCACATTTTGGAAACTTTCTTGCCTGCAGTTCAGATGCTAACCTGAATTATAGGTTTTTTACCACCCCACTGTGGTTCTATATGGTCTGTGAGCTATCACGTTAGATTTTGGAGCCAGTAAAGCAGTAGGATTGGTGTTTAAATGAGTAGAAAAAGGAATGATGTGTAGGGGAACATGTGTGACCTTATGAGAAATAGTTTAGTTTTGCATTGTTGATGTTGTTGACAGGGACTTACCCTTTGTCAAGGTGACAAAGGTCAGATACGGCCATACCCACATTGCCCTTGTTCGTTTTACAGCATTTTGCTGTATTCAATTTTCAAAATAGAAAAAAATGCAATAAATAAAAGTTGCATGTATTGAACAATCACTGAGCTAATGTTTTATGAGATTTGCTTTCAGAAAGAACTGCATTGTCTTAATCTGTATGCTATATTACTCCTCTTCTTAATAGCATTAGTAAAGAAATAATTTGTGTCTTAAGTTATCTTGAAACACTTAAGGAGCGTGGAAAGGAGATGTAAAGCTTTATTTCTTTATGAAACGGTGACACACAGGGATCATTCACATCTGAGTTTCACATATGAAATGATGATAATGAAGGAAAAAGATGCCAGAAACCTATAATAAATATCCCTAAGCTTGGAGCACTTGGATTCACAATGATAGATAGGTCTTTTGTTCATAGGGTCACTATGAGTCATGCTCAACTCGACGACAACCAACAGCAACAACAAGAAGCTCGGAGTATCTATCATTTTTCCTATATTGAAAGACCATCTACTTTCCTTCCTCAAACAAGTCCACTTCATTCAAATATGACAATAACATATGACTATTCCACACACTATTAAAAGGAAATGATGTTGTGGATCCAATTCCAACTTATGGAATCCCATGTCAGAGTATAACTGTCCTTAACTTTTCAGTAGTTAAATTATCAGAAGTCAACCATGAAGCCTTTTTTTTCTAAAGTGTGTTTGGGTGGGTTGAACTTCTAACCTTTCAGTTTATATTTGAATGTGTTACACATTTTTATCATCCTAAGATTTTATGCACATTATAATGGCTCTACATGTACTTCCTTCTTCTAGAAAGTCTCTGCCAACCCTAGAAGTGGGAGTTCTATTTTAGTACTTACTTCTGTCTCCAGGAATTGTCTCTCCATAGCCTTGCTACTTACTAATTATTCTGTGTACATAGAAGTATATCCTGCTGCAAGAGTTCTGCTCAATATTCTCTTTCTGGAGGATATAGTTATACTTTTTGTCAACGTAATGATACATAAGTTTGCTCACTATAAAAGAATTTGCCTAAAACAAAGCTTCAGATGTTGGGAAAAACTGAGATGCTGATGTCAACAAATGACGAATTAGATGCCTAAGAATGCAAGCATCCTTACAGTATAGATTTTAACATAATTATCAATACATTCCTTTCAGCTATTTTCCCCATTTTAATTGCACACAGTTTATGTCTTTGTTTTATGTAGCTATTTCTATGAGAGGAGAATGGAAGCAGTGAGATGAAAATGAAAGAATTATGCAAAGGAATCGAAGGCTTGCCAAATACAGAATTTGTAGTTTCTACTTTATGCGTGATTTATGCACAACTACATTTTTTCAGTGGATTATTCCTGCAAGCTACTTCACTGTTACTCCTAGTTTGTCTTTCTGGTGTCTGTATTTAGATTGAGACAAATATGCTGCTTTTATTTTCATTCATGAAGCCAATAGCTTTTTTGGGAGATGCAGAATTACATTATTTTAGCATAAACACAATTCATAATTCTTCATATTTTTTTCTATTTGACTTAATGTTATACTTTGTCACCATTCTTGCCAATCTCCTTCTAACCTACTCAAAGAATAGAAAACAGATCTTCCCAAACTTACTCTCTTTACTCGTCATTATCATACTAAAATTTAGCTGCTTTCTTTCTAGTTGCATCAGCAGAGAGGAAGAAGCTAAGGCTAGAAAAATAGGTTTTCTCTTGTTCAATCTAAAAAAAAGGATGTAATAAGAAACAGGTATTTTTTAAAATTTTTTATTATTTTTTTATTTCAATGAACATCTACAGAGTTATTGGAATTCTATTCATTCATTGTTGCACTTTCCTCCCCGCCCACCCCACTCCCACCCCAGTTCTTTCCTCTCCTTGAAAAGCAAAAGAAAAGCTCCTTCTTTGGTACACAATCCCCCCACCGCACACCCCCCAACCCCACCCCAAATATAATCCACTCTGCAACAAGAGGGTATATTTCTTAAGATGTATATAAAGAAGATTATATGAAGATATTTTCACAATCTAGGCTAAATAAAACTGGATTAAAGGAGACAGGTACAACAAAAATAAAATTAGAGTATTATCCCAAAGGGAAGGAAACAGACTAAGAATGTGGCATCAGGACTGGAGGAAGACTCATCAACAACCTACAGTATGCAGATGACTCAACCTTGTTTGCTGCACTTGTGCACAAGGTCAAGGACTGCAGTTCTTCAATATAGTCCGAAGCTCAAAGTCAAGAAGATAAAAATTTTCACTGTAGGGCCAGCTGACAGCATCATGATAGGTGGAGAAGAGATTGAGGTTGTTAGCAATTACAGCCTGCTCAGCTCCACAATCAACAAGCACTCTTGGCACCAGCAGTCAGGAAATAAAAAACCAAATTGCATTGGGAAAATCTGCTGCCAGGGTCTTTCCCAAGTACTGAAAAACAACAATGTCTGTCTACAGATTAAGATGCACCAAGTCCAGGCCATGGTCTTTGCCATTACTTAGTATACTTTAGAGACCTAGGAAAAAAAGATGATGGAGAAATAATCAATGTCTTCAAGTTATAGTTCTAGTCTTGAACATCCATGGACCACCGAGAGAGGATGAAACTAAGTTTCACCTTGGAGCTAGGATTTTAAAGCTCCGTCTCACACACTGTGGACATACGGTCTGGAGGGACAGGTCCTTGGAGAAGGACATCGTCCTCAGAAGGGTAAAAGAACAGAGAAGGAGAGGAAAACTGTGAGTGAGAGGAATTGATACAGTACCTGGGGAAATGGGGTTAGGTGTGTTGGAACCAATGAGATTGGCTCAGGTTAGGGCAAGCTTCAGAGCTACTGTATATAGGGCCTTTATGGGTCACAGACAATGTAACGACACATAGCAATAACCTCAATAGTCATCAAAACTGGGAAAGATGTTTCAGTAGGTAACTGGATACTACCATCAGGTTAGACTTCCGTGCCAAAGCAGCAAAGGATAAAGCAGGTGATTATAATAATAGCAACCGACCGTTAGTTCTAAGAGACTCAGGGTGGGGGAGTGAGGAATCCAGCCAAAAGAGAATTTATGCCATGGTATCTAAAGAAAAGTTCTGTTACCAGATGCCTTATATTTGAGGACAGGGAAAATTAAACTAGGTCTTTGAAATGAAATGAAGAAAAATTATATTTGGAATAGGAGCACATTTTCAAGTATAGATGAGTGGTTAAGGAGGCATACTGGCATCCTATAACAAGATTCTAAATGTACTTAGTATATCCTACATGTTGATGTAATTAGAATTGATAGTGGGAAGAAGGTAGATATAAAATTTGAAAGCTAGTATGACTCAGTGGTAATTTTTCAAAGCTTATATTCAACATTCTGGAGAACAAAATCATGAAAGAATTTTTTTCATATTCTTATTGGTTTGCATTCAATAATTCATATACATTCTGTTTTATACAATCTTTCATTTACCTTGTGGTTTGTTCATGTACAAAGTTCATTCACATACATTGTGTTTTATATCATTTATTACTATTTGTCTATGCATATCATCACTCTATCTTTTCAAGTTTCTTTTGAATCTTTCCTATTCCTTTACTCTGGCATCTGCCCAATAATCTGACTATCCTAGTGATTTTCTTCTTTCTCCTTTTTCTGTGCTCTTCTCTTTTTTCCCTTCCTTTTTTGAACATTTATAAACATCTTGCTCAGTTATCCTTTTAAATTTACAGTAATGGTCTTATGTAGTATTGGTCCTTATGAGTCTGAGTTATTTTACTACTTTAATGATCTCTAGACTCTCTCATGTTATATAGCATTTTATGAAAATGTTGTTTTGCCCATGAAAATTACCAGAGAAGTCCCATATTGTACTTTATTTCTCATGGCCTAAACTATTTTTTAGATCCTGTTACAGTCAGTTACCTTTTCAAAAGTTACTTACTTTTAATGTCCAAATTATATTTAGCATAATTTGAGGTCTTAGTTTAGAGAAAAAAGTAAAAAGGAAATATCCTGAATTATAAGCACCAGTAAAAAGAACAACGGACACAGTACCTTAATAATCAGAGAGGGGTATGTGCTTATGTCTTCTTCAGAGATAAGGCCCACAAAAAGCTATTTTTCAGAGCTCTTACATTAATTCAACCGTGCACTCACATCAATACTCTTTCTTAAATTTCATAGCACATCATTAGGCTGGGCTCCATGAGAAGTGTGGCATCGGGATTGGAGGTAGACTCATCCACAATCTATGTTATGCAGATAACACAACCCTGTTTGCTGAAACTGAGGAGGACCTGAAGCGCTTGCTGCAGAGGGTCAAGGACTGCAGTCTTCAATATGGATTGAGGCTCAATATCAAGAAAACAAAGATTCTCACCACTGGGCAGATTAGCAGCATCATGATGGATGATGAAGAGATTGAGATTGTTGACATCTTCAGCTTGCTTACTCTACAACCAACACTCTTGTTTCCAGCATCCAGGAAATTAAAAGACAAATTGCATTGGCAAAGTCTGTTGTCAGAGACAACCCCCCCCCCCCCAAGGTACCAAGGAGCAACAATTTCAGTCTGGAGACTAAGATGCACCTGATACAAGCCGTGGTCTTTGCCATTACTTGCTATGCATCAGAATGCTGAACAATGACTAGGGATGATAGAAGTAGAGTTGGTGATTGAGCTTTGATGCTGAAGAAAAGTATTGAATAAACATACCATGCACTACTAGGAGAACAAACAAGTTTCTCATGGAGAGGGTGAAGCCAGGCTGCTCCTTGGAGGCAAGGATTCTTAAGCTCCATCTGACATACATTGGACATGTTGAAAAGTGGTATTAGTCCTTGGAGAGCAACATCATTCTTGGGAGTGTGGAGGAACAGCACAGAAGAGGAAGACCCTTGATGAGATGGATTGATTCCGTCACTGGGGAATCAGGGATAGGCATATCAGGGACGATAAGATTTGCAAAGGATAGAGCAGTGTTTAGGGCTGTTGTACGTAGGTCACTATGAGACAGTTCAATGGCACATAACAACAACGACATCATGAAGCTGAAACGTATCTCTTTACTTTCATAAAAAAGATCAATTGGGGAAAAAAATCAATTGACTAAATTCAAGGAAGGGTGGACTTTCATATTCAGTAATTTATGCTATTAAAATTAGGTATAATGTGTGAGCCTGCACTTAAATGTGAACATAGATAAGTATTCCAAATTAGCTTTGCAAGCTGGTACAAGCAGAAGAGATTCTAAAAAAAAATGATCTGTTTGTTATGAACAAGCAAGTGCTATACTTAGAACTATCCAGTTATCGACTCCATGATTCAAGGCGTTGCTATGGTGTCATGCTCCCCCATTCCACACTATAATAGACTGACTATTCACAACACCTGCTCTAATTGTTGTCCTTAACCACAGATGTTTCAGTTTCTTGGGGTAAATAACTGGTATCCTGATATTAAAGGGTTGACAAACAACATCTACAGAAAAGAGCTGGCATGTCTGCCTTTGTTTGGGTCGTGGCTAATTGGAGTGTAGCAGCTTGATGAGAAAATGGAACTTACTATGTTACATCCCCTCTCACTTGTCTTTTTCAAGGTTTTCTTTAGCACTTTGTCTGTTACAGGGCATACATTATTTCTAGAAGTGTCTTCCATTAAATAGACCAAATAGGAACTGATATAAGGTTAGACACTAAGACGATGCAGACAAAAATAGTGCTAAAGAAATGGACTGATGAATATCTGGTTGCAAGATTTGTCTGATAACCAAATAAGAGCTCAGGTATCAAAATGGACATCATGAATTATGAACTTATTAGGAAAACTTTTGCTCAATAAAATATTATCTTATGCATTCATGGTTGGGCTAGATGAATTACCATTGTTGTTGTTAAGTGCCTTTGAATTGGCTACAACTCATATTGTTGTTGTTTTTAGGTGCCATTGAGACGAGTAAAATTCATAGTAATCAATGAATGACAGATCTACCCTATCCTGTATCATCCTACCATTCCTGAGACTCTTGAGCTCATTCCTGTGGTCACCATGTTAATCCATCTCTACAAAGTCTTCCTCTCTTTTGCTAACCCTCCACCCTTCCAAGCATCATACCCCTTTCCAATGAATAGTCTCTCCTAGCAACATGTCCAAAGCATGAGAGACAAAGCTATGTCATCCTTGCCTCTAAGGAGCACTCCAGCTTTATCTTTTCCAAGATATACCTGTTCTTTTGGCAGTCCATGGGATATACTCTTCTCCAACACTACAACTTAAAGTCATCAATTGTTCTTCTGTCATCTTTATTCATTTTCCGGCTCTCAGATGCAAAGCCAGTGATGAGAAAGATGTACCTGAATCAGATGTACCTTAGTCTTCAAAACTAGAATTATTATTCTTCAGTTTTTTAGAGAAGTCCCCAATAGCCAACTTGCCCAACACAATATGTCTCCTCTTGACTGCATGTACCAAGAGTGTTGATTATGAAGCCAAATAAAATGAAATCATTGATAGATTTAATCCTTTCTCCATCTATCATGATGTTACCCACTGGCCCCAAGGTAAAGAACTTTGTTTTCTTAATGTTGAGGTGCAATCCATATGGATCCATAGTCTTTGATAATCTGCAATAAGCTCTTCAGAGCCTCCTCTGTTTCAGCAAGCAAGGTTGTATCATCTGTATAGCTCATGTTGTTGATGAGTCTTCCTTCAGTCCTGTTGCTGCATTCTTTTTATAGAATCCAGCTTCAAAAATACAGCTCAGCATAGAGATTGAATAAATATGGAGATGGATATACCCTTGATGCACTCCCTTCTGATTTAAACCATACAGTGTTTTCTTGTTCTATTTGGATAATAGCTTTTGGTCTAGGTATTATTCCATGTTTCCTTTTGAAACCACCTTGAACTTATGGCAGTTCCTGGTTAATGCACAACTACAACCGCCTTTTAATTATCCTTAGCAAGATTTTACTTGCAGCTGTTATTGAATTACCTTCTGAAAACTTTATTTTTATGTGTTATAAATTATATAGTTGGATTCTGTTGGATCACATTTCCTTGAAATGAGCACAAATAGGGATTTCTTCAGGTCAGTCTTGCAAAATTTCTTGGCATGGGTAAGTGAACATCTCTAGCACTGCCTTTGTTGAAACAATTCAATTGTCACTCCATCAATTCCTCGATCTTTGATTCCCCACCACCACCCAATGGCTTTAGTGCAGCTTGTACATCTTTCTTCAACATTATTAGTTCTTGATCACATGCTTCTTTAACATCATGTTAAAATATGACATTGTAAGGAAAGTATATTGTTCTGGCAGTGCCTCTTTAAGAGCAATTACTTTGCTTACTTATCTTGGACATATTTTAAAAGAATCCAATTCTTAGAGTGAGACAGTATACCGGAAAAGGTAAAAAGCCAGTGAAAGAAAGATCCTCAACCAGATGGATTGATCTGACTATCCCAACGGACTTGAGCATGACAGAGATCTTGTAAATGGTGTAGGATAGTGCCAAGTTCAGATCTGTTGTTCCTAAGGTGATATGAGTCATAGTTGCCTTGGGGCACTTACCAACAACAACAACAGAGAAAGAAAAGACAGGGTGAGACAAAATTATTATTTATTCTCTATCTTTTGCTGTAAAGAGTTTAGGGAACTTTTGAAAATTCAGTTAATACTGTAATGATATAACTAGTTCTTGGCTCATTATTGGGATTTGGAGGTTTTTTGATCAATGACCTTTTTATTATTTAAAAAAATATTTATTTTATACTGGTTTACTTACAAAGTTAGTGTAGATTGTTTTTCACACTAAATCTTTCCCGTTTCCTTTACCCATCCCTCTCTTCACTCATCAAATTGTGTAACCTTATGATTAAACACCACCCCCTCCCATCCTTACCCCTCTGCTCCTCCTTGTATTCCCAGATACGTTCTACAATGATGGTCTTACACAGTATTTGTCCTTATGGGACAGAGTTAGTTCACTTAGTATAATGCTCTCTGGCCCTCCTCAAGTCAGGTAGTGATTTGCAAAATCATTGCTCCTGTGTTCTGCATAGTATTTCACCTTGTGGATGTATCATAATTTCTCAGTCCATTTGTGGTTGGACATTTAAGTTGTTTCCATGTTCTTGTGATGGTGAATAACAGTGCTATGACCATTGGTGTACAGGTTTCCATTTGTGCCTCAATTCTCATTTTCTCAGAGTATATTCCAAGCATTGAAATATCTGATTCATATAGAATTTCTATGTTCAGTGTTTTTTTAAAAATTGGCTCATTGTTTTAATAGAGACTTTTTATTATGTCTTATATGTTGTACAAAACCAAGTGATTTTGTTTGATTGGTAGTTGACTCATGAAGGACAAGCCTCTAAAATTATTAAAAGCACAAAAGAGGAACACAGTCCTCAGAACGATTAACTATATGAGATTAAAAGGGTAGCATTTACTGAGGGTTAAGTTTCATGCAACAGGAAGAGAAAAGTCCAATGGACATGGGAAGCACAGGGAGGCTATAGGAAGTGTGCTGTTACAAAATAGGGATTGTAATCAGTGTTACAAAATACAAAGTGTATGGATTGTTTAAATGAACCAACTCTTTCCTGTAAACTTTCACTCAAACCACACTAAAAAGCTGGAAAAAAAGGAGAAAGGAAGAAGGAAAAAACTGTTGAACGAAAATAGTTACCTACAAAAGAATATCACACTTTGCTCTAAAATCCTAATAGTCTTCACTATAATACACCTACGCTCAAACCATAGACTCAATTCTGAATCGTAGGAATCCTATTGTAAAGAGCAGAACTGCTCCTTAGGGATTCTGAGGTTCATTAAATCTTTAGGGAAGCAGACTGCCTCATCTTTTTTCCTGTGCAAAGGTTGGTGGGCTCAAATAGAGGAATATCTTAACCACAGTAACTCCAAAGCTTCTAATTTCTCCGTAGTGGTCTGCCTGTCAAATGATCTAAACAGCATCTCTATATAAGATTGAAACTGAAGGCACCATTGGACCTGCTGTATCATATGCCTAACAAACAGATCAGTTTGCACTACAGTGTGGACCTGTTTCAGGGCCTTCTCTCATTATGCATCCACTAAAAACTTGTAGCATCCTGGGTGTTTTCACCCTTTGTGTTTCCTCCTGTCAATGGTTCTAAAAGAATGTTAATTTCATTGAGCATTTCAAATGAAAAGCTATTGGCTTCATTAATTTTCTCTGTTAATTTTCAGTTTTCTATTGCATTGATTGATGTTCTTATTTATTTTCTCTTTTTCTGAGTATAATTGGTTTCATTGTACTTATTTTCTTGTTTCTTAAGGAGAAAGATAAGAAGCTACAAAATTACCTCTAAGCATTGCTTTTGCTAGGCAGTGTTCTTTATGTATACATACACATATATATATTAATTTCTAGACATAATCAACAGCATCACAAATTAATTGGATGTTGCAAGTTGATCATACTAGGAAGCTTCATTTGTATTTAAATTTGTATATGAAGGGAGATGTGTATTATTCAATTAATGAATTTAGTTTGAAGTTAAATTATTTCAAGTCTGTCTTATGAATAATACAAAGTCAGAGACCAGTCAAGAGATCCAAACTTGACATATTGATTTGAGGACCTACTTTATGTAAATAAATACATGATGGCTTTAACCATGAATTGATGGCCTGGAAATGGCATCCACTTCCTAAATAACATGCCTCCAGAAATTCTATGAACTTTGATAAATGTCGATAGTTGTAGAGGGGCTTCAGGCCTTTTATTCATAGGGTCACTATGAGTCATGTTCGACTTGAAGGCAATCAACAACAATAGGCAGAATATATAGAATTAAGGCAAAAGAAAGGAAAAAAAAACCCTGAATTTTTTAATCTCCTGAACTCTATGAAGAGGAATGTGACATCAGGATTAGAGGGACAGTCATCAATAACCTGTGTTATGAAAATAATACAACCGCGCTTGCTGAAAATGAGGAAGAAAAATAACATTAAAACATCTAGGAAAAGAGTGGAAGATAAGAATTACAAGATGAAACATTTATTGGGTCTGGAGGAGACACATATGAAAGACAGAGCAATTGTATGGCTCTCAGGTCTCCTGATCCAATATATCATTCTTGATGAAATGAACTGGGATAAAAATGGATGTTGGCCAGATATGTTAGTTGCATCAGTGTTTTATCTTGAAGGTTGTAATAAGGGCTATATATTGAATGTGAGATTTCATTTTATTGCGGCAAACAATGCACACATGCTTACTGACTTTTATTAAGTGAACGTATCTGTGTACATTAAATGCATCTTAAAGGTGCAAAGTCTAGCATTGAAAAACAAGGAACTCATGCAATATTATTAAAAATGGGTGACCCTGGAGGATATTATGCTGAGTGAAGTATCTCAGTCACAAAAGGACAAATACTTCATGGTGCCACAGTTGTAAAGCAGGACTGACCTCGGGGTTGGGAGGAGACTGAGAAGGATGGGTTCAATAATGCATTCTGCATTGAAACAGATGAAGGAGAAAACTGTTTAAGAGTAAAAATTATTATGTATTTTTGTCATGACAGGAGTCCAGAGTGAAGGCTATGTAGTGGAGTGAACCTGGGGGAGGGGATTGTAAAACAACAAAATAATTTTTCTTTTACTTTTCCAAGATGGTAGTGTACTAGGGGGAAGGGTTGGGAGCAGAGAAAAGTGCAACAATGAATGAATGGAAATCCAAAGTCTCTGTAAATTTTCATTGAAATTAATAATAAATTTTTAAAAAAGAATATGTGGAAAATGTTTGCAATAAAAATGGAGCTATTGCTGCTAAACTATTATAAAAAGGTGCAAAGTCTAGACAATCTAACACTAGCGTCAATCTGAGAGTGCTTCTTGACTATCGAACACAAATCATGAAAAACTGATCCTAGTAATTCAGAAAACGTATTCTCTACAAGGTGGCATCAGGATTCAAGGAAAACAACCTGTGATATATAGATGACACCACCTTACTTGCTGAAACTGAGGACGGTCTGAAATATTTGCTGCAGAAAGTCAAGAACTGTAGTTTGCAATGAATTAAAGCTCAACATCAAGGAAATAAAGATTCTTACTACTGAGCCTATTGGCAGCATCATGATAGATAGTGATCAAAATTGTTAACAATCTCAGCTTGATCAGTTCCACAATCAACACTCTTGGCATCAGCAGTCAGGAGATCAAAAGATGAAAAGGACCTCTCCAGAATGTTGAAGAGCATTGATGTCAGTCTAGAGACTAAGGTGCACCTGATTCAGGCCATAGTCTTCACAGTTAGTTGCTATCTATCAGACAGCTCGACAATAATCAAGGATGACAGAAGAACAATTGATGTCGTTGAGTTATGGTGCTGAAGAAGAGTAGTGAACATATTATGGACTGCCAATAAAACTAACAAATCTGACCTAGAGAAAGTGAAACCAAGCTGTTCTTTGGAGTAGAGGATTTTGAGATTCTGTCTCACATACTTTAGGCATGTAGCTAGGAGGGACCAGTCTCTAGAGAAAGATATGCTTAGAAGGGTGGAGGGAGAGTACAGGAGAGAAAGACCCAAGATGAGATAGATGGACACAATAATTGGGATAATATGAATAGGTGTGTCAGAGATAGTGATACTGACTCAGGATAGAGCAGGGTTCAGAACTATTGTGCATGTCTTATTCTACTTGACAACACAAAACAACGACCAACAATTCCCTAAGATCACGCAATGAAGTTATTTATGAATTTAGATAAACTGGGTTTGTTGTTTTTATTAGTTTTAAATCCTCTCATTCCTTTCACATTTTTTGGCATTTTAGAAGCTGCTTTAAAAGACAAGTGAGTGGGTGGGAAGTAAACAAGTATCACAGAGGTTTCCATGAATTAGAGACTTTCTGGACAAGACTAATCTTTTGATCTTCTTTGACAGCCCTGCAGATACTGAAACTAACAATTTTTAGTGACTACTACGGAGATGCCATGGGGATTCTAGTGCAAGAACATGGGCTCCAGGACTTTTCTTATGATTATAATATTACTGCTGAGCTTGACAAAAGAATTTATAATAATTAGCTACTTGTAGCCAGAAACAAATAAAGTGCCTGCTTTCCTTTTAACAATTAATTTCCTTCTTTTGTTTAATTATACAATGAAACTATCGTCTTCTTCTTGTGACATCACAACATTCCCATAGCAACAGGCATCTCCCTCTAACACTTCGGTACAGGAATAATAAAAGAGCAGATATGAATTTGTGAAGGGGAAAAAAAGTATTTATACAGAAATATACCAACAACCAGATATTGCTAGGAGTGAAAAATAGAGAAGAAAGGATATCTCAGAGATAAGCCTTCCTTTTTAAATGTTAATTTTTGTCTGACTATAACTTCATCTTTTAAACCATTTCTCTCACTATTATTGTTACACCTCAAGTGCTTATAGGCGAACACCAGTTCACTGTGACCTTTCTAAAATCACAAGCCATCCTTTCTCTTTGTCACTATGATAATAGAATGGAGCTGATTTGTCCTGCAGACATTATAATGGAGTTCAACTGTCTATAGCATCCACTAATGAAAAATATTAAACCTTTCTCATCTCTGTCATGTGCTGTCATTGGACACAGAGGATGCCCTACCTGCTGATGCCAATGTGTTAGGCTAGTATTGGAGATATTTTCTCCAGTGTCAAGGGAGATTGCTGTATGGAAAGGATATTGGGGTGTTACTTAGAGGTTTAGGTACAAGTGCATCAAGGGAGGGCCACTTTGCCTTTTCTTAGCCCGACTCCACAGTGTTAACCTGCAATTGTGGGGCTTTTCTGCTATGCAATTTTAATAACACCCTAATACCTTTGACTACTCTGTTCTCCCATTGTCCTGACGGCTATATAAATGCAAGAGTCCAACTAAACACACAGTGTAGTTCACATTCATGTTTGTCAGAGAAATTGTGGTCTAAACGTCATGAATTATTTTAATGCATCGATTTTACAGCAATTCAAACAAGTTTCATAACCTTCTTCTATCACAGTTTTCAAATAAAGGTAGTAGTAATATTGATCATATGGATGTCTGTCTACGTGGAGGGTGTTAAAAAGAAAGCAACCAAACCAACATGCATGCTTTAAACATATTGCACTCCGAGGTTACTAATTCATGTAAGAATACCGATGGTGTTGAATCCAAAGCTAAAATAAACTGCTTAAAGAAAAAGATACACAGAGATAGACATACACGCACGCATGTACACACATTAGAGCAGCGCCAAAGCCTAATAAAAAAAAAAGAAAGAATCATGAAAGTTCAGTGTCCTACACATATGCCCTTTATTGGTGTATGATCTATGTTTGTCAAGACCAGTAAAACTTGTGTATGCTGATCCCATAGAATCATCTTTCTCAGACAAACAGTAGAAAGAGCAGCACATCCTTAAAGATGATAACAATTAAGGCACTTCGTAAACAAAAGCAAACTGGCTCTGTCCCATGCCAGGGGTACCTTGGACTTGACTGCTGACTGGCAAGAGCATTCACTTGATATGTGATCTCTGAGGTTTTAATCATATTCTTGCCTCCCTGAAAGTACACACATTGGCATTCACCCCTTCTCTCATTACTGCCAATTGGCTCTGCTTTGCTGTATTTTTTTTTCTCTTATTGCTTCCTTACACTTAAGTTTTCATAGCTGAGCATAAAAGTAGTCCAAAATCCTTGACTACAAACCAACCTTGGCCACTGAGAAGATTCTCACTGGAATAATGGATTATTTAGAAGCACTTGGGAAAGAGAATCTTAAGGGTTAATTGTTTTCTATACTAATATCCTAAAGGCAAATGGTTTGAACCCACCAGCTGCTCCACAGGAGGATGGGCAGTCTCCTCACAGGAGATTAACTGTCTCTGAAAACCCTCTAGAAGGTCAGTAAAGGGTCGGTTCCAACTCAACAGCACCTAACAACAACAGCAATTTACTAATATCACTGTTTATAAAAACGGTTATTTTTCTATTCAACTAGTCTAAAATATAAATCAAACCTGGAAGCAGGAGTTGCATCCACTTCCAAAATGGTTTGCCTCCGGAAACTCTATGTACGAACAGTGCTCAGGTCGTTCGTTCATAGGGTCGCTGAGTCGTCTATGACTCAACGGCAACAGTCTAAAATATGCCTTTGATTTTTTGATTGATATGTTGTTCTTGTTGTAAGGTGCCGTTGAGTTAAGTACTACTCATAGCGACCCTATGAACAAAAGATCTGAATCCTGTTCTATCATGCGCCATCCTCATACTTCCTGACACACAAGAACCCATTGCAGCAGTCACCGTGTCAATCCACCTGATTGAAAGTCTCCCTCTCCTTCACTGACTCTCCACACATCCTATAGTCATGCCCTTCTCCAAGGAATAGCCCCTCCTAAGCAACATGTCCAAAGCATATGAGGTGAAACCTCATCATTCTTGCCTCCAAAGAGCACTCCAGCTGCACTCTCTCCAAGACATATTTGTTTGTTCTCTTGGTCATCTATAGGATGTTCAGTGATCTTCCCCAACACCACATCTCAAAGGTGTCAGTTCTTTTTTGCTATCTTTATTCATTGTACAGCTCTCAGATGCATGGCAAGTAATTGGAAAGGCTATTGCCTGCATCAGATGCACATTTGTCCTCAAACTGACATCATTACTTCTCAATAATTTGGAGAGGTCTTAACTGTAGATTTTCCCAGTGCAATGAGTCTCTTGATTGATACATTTACACAATTACCAAGTCTTCACAGAATGATTAATATGTGCCAAGTACAGTCCTAGATACTAGAAATACAAGATGAACCAAAGCAAACAGAACAATTAATCTCATAGAACACTTATCTTGGTTAAAGAGCAAATTTTACCAACCATTCAGAATAATATAAAACTGTAACAATGATGATAAAGTTGAAATACATGACTTCATGAGTACCTAGGAGAATTTGAGTTAGGAACAACTTGGAGAAACAGCAAAAAAGCTGTTGAGTGATAACTAATAGTAAAGAACAAAATTCCATTGTGGCCAAAGTATAGGCCAAGTTATTGTAATGTGAGACAGACTTGATTAGAGAGTCTGAAAGAAACTAAAAGGTATGGACAGATTGAAACAGAGGGAAAAGTAGTAGCTAATGCTGGTGAAGTAATGCCTGATCGCAAATGTTGAATTAAGAAATATTAAATATAGTTTAAGAACAAAGAGACATTTTCAAAATAACATGAAGGCAGAATGTGAAGAACAGTAGAGTGGAAGAAAGGCAGATAAATACAATGCAAAATTCCTAAAAGAAGAGCTGTTATCCAGCACTTACACAGTAGAAGGGAAGATGAGAAGTAGATGGAGTCAAAGAGAATTTAGATAGTGACATGCATAAGCTTAGGACTTAAATGTATAGTTAGTTTTAAGTGACCTCTATTTTCTAGATTGAGTAAATTGAATGGAGGTGGTGTCATCTGCAATGATAACAAATCACATAAAAGAGTAAAATAAAATTTTGGTTTAACCATATTGAATTCAGAGAGTCTTTGATACATTTAGGAGATTCTTAAATACATCTGTAGGCCAAGGAGATCTCAGGTGATAGTAGATATTTGTGAGTCATACTATATATGGTCGTCCTATCTGTGGAAATGAGTGAATGTTCTGGGGCAAAGATTATGAAATACAAGAGAAATGTGAACAATCTTGCTTTCAAATTTTAGATAGTTTTCATTCAAGTAGTACAAAATGAATCACACACAGAACTAGGACATCTGGATATAACTTATAGAGGAGGTTGAATGGTTTATAATAGGTCTTTTGGTATTACTGCTTCTACTATACTATACATTTATTTGTACAGATTGACAGTTTACCTGTCTGACACATTATGCCCCTATGCATAACAGAACAAATCCTTGCTCAATCCTGAGCCATCCACACAGTATCTTCCATGTTTAAGTTCACTGTTGCAGTCAATGTTTTAATTCATCTCTCAGATAATCATTCTTTCCTTCTCATGCCTTCCATCTTCCAATGTATAACAATCCTTCCAAAGACTGGACCCTACAAAAATGTCCCAAGTATGTGAGAAAAAGTCTTACCATGCTTACCTTTACTTATCACTCTGGTTGCACTACTTCTAAGGCAGATATCTGTTCATTCTTTTGACAGTCCATGGTAACATTCAATATTGTTCACCAGTACCACTACTCAAAGTCATCATTATTCTGCATTTTACTTATTTAATTGTCCAAATTTCTCATGCATTTGAGGGAATTTGGTTTAGACATACCTTAAGCTTTAAAGTGATGTCCTTGCTTTAAAGAGGTCTTAACTTCATATTTACCCATTACAATAGGTAACGGTTAGTTTGATTTTTGACTGCTGCTACCATAAATGCTCATTATGGATTCAAGTAAAACAACATTTTTAAAATAACATCAATCTTTTATCTTTTGCCATTATGCTTTTCATTTGCTTAGTTATAAAGACTTTTGTTTAATATATGTTGAGCTTTAATCCATACTGAAAACGGTCATCTTTGAGTTTCATCAGTAAGTGCTTCAGAACTTTTTTATATTCTGCAAGCAAGATTGTGACATTTGCATATTGAGCACAGATTGTTTATTAGTATCTCCCCAGTTATGATGCCGCATCAATCTTCAGACAAGTTTGGTCCTTGGATTATTTGCTAAATATACCAATTAAATAGGTATGGTGACAGGATCCAACCCTGATACATATCTTTCTTGATTTTAAATGGTACAGATGCAGCAATATCTCTTATTTGAATGACTGTTCTTAGTCCATTTACAGATTCTGCATGAGCACAGTTAACTGTTATGTTATTCTTCTCAATGCCGTTTATAATTTAATATGGGATGCCTTTTACAGTCAATAAAACATAAGCAAACATATTTCTGCTGTTCTCTGCTTTCAGTCAAGGATCCATATTATGTTTTAAGTTGTGATTGTAACCCACAGCCCCTGCCTGACTTGAATTTCTGACAGCTGTCTGTTAATGTACTACTCCAGGTATTTTTTAAGTAATCTTCAGCAAGATTTCACTTGTGTTTGGTATTAATAATAATGTTTGATCATTTCAACATCCTGCTCAATTGTATATTTGACCACTAGCCGTCGGCTTTATTTGAAAAGAAAAAAGAATAACCAATCACATGTATACATTTTACATTTGTACTGTCTGTAAATTTTAAGTATGTGAATCTAAATTTGGCTTAGTAGTTCCAATAAAAAGGCTTTTGTGACCACTTCCCCCGCCCAAAGATCTTGTTTGCTCTTAATTCAAAATTCTTTTGACAAAGTAACTTTCCCTGCTCTCCAATAATCAGGTCATTCTTCCCCTCCAGCTAAATTCTTAGTGTATTTTTTAAATGTAAACTTTTTCTTTGTCTTCAAGGCTCTTTCCAGCTTTGCTCATTTGTGTGATTCTTCTCCCCTTTAGATGTCAGGGCTCCCTACCACCTCACTATCTTTGCTGCCTTTAAATCAACTTAATTATGTAGGTCATTCTTTCCCCCACCCCTTTCTAGCTTCTATGCCTTCTTTGTGTGCTCTCTCATCATCTCCACTGGGCATTCTAACAACCCAGTGCCCCCAGTCTCATTGCTCTTTTTCAAAGATAAGCTCTTCTACAAAACACAAATATATGAGGATAAATATGTGAGCCATACGTGATTAGTTATCCCAACGAATTGTGGGAGAATTTAAGAATAGTTAAAAGTAAGTAGTTTTGCTTTCCAGTTTTCTTAGAATTCATCGACAGTATAAAAGATGTTCCCTTTCTTCTTCTTCTCTCAAATCTTTAAAAAACAAATAATTATCTTCTTGAACGAGAATATGATTAATAAAATTAATAGGAAATAGAAGTCTATGTATTAGAAATCCATTCTCCTCTGATCATTCTACCAAATATTCTAGCTCAAAATTTTACATTAACTCACCTTTCAAAGCTAGGTTGCCCTTTCTTGATATTCAAGAATATAATAAAGTCAATGCATTATATTCGTGTTGTCCTTACTGGTCTTTTGAACCTTTCCCTATATTTTAACTCATCAGACCACTGGTGGTGTTTTCTGAAAGGAATTCCACTACTAATCCAAACATGAATCTTCTCTGGGAATTCAGATTCAACATCCACTGCTTGGGAAAAATATGGACAATCACCTCCTGTGTGATCCATGGATCGGAAACCCAAAGGAGGATCATCTATGAGTCAGTGCTAACACAATGACAAATGAAAAACGACTAAATTCTCTTTGAAAGGTTTGACTATTTCTTCTTTCAAAATCCCTCTATAGTACAATCAAAAAAGGAAGTATATTTAGATCCTATAAATCACAATTGTATTTTTATAAGGCTTAATGAAATTCTAGCATTCCTGCATGAAGAAAAAATATATATACTCATTTGTGTTTTTTGAATATGACATGACTTGACAGTAATCAAATAAAATAAAGCTATAATTCATCACTTAAGCATCTTCTAGTATAAAAGAGAAAGGCTAATAGGAAAGAGCAAATTTTGTCTTTGGGGAAGTGCTGTGAAAGTTCAGTAAAGATAATGTTTCTTTTTGACCAGGGAACTCATTCACTCAGGCTGTCAATGGGAAGGGAATTTCTGTAGGAATAAGGAAATTACACTGGTATAAGTGTATAAGGAGGAAGCAACAGAGTTTATCCAAAGGCTTATACTTGGTGATATTTTATCATGAGAGTGAGCTTTATGTTAAGTACAAGAGAATGAAGCTGTGAAACCAGTTTAGCACCCATCATGAAGAGCTCATAATCCACATAAGTAGGATAACCCTTGTCCTGTGGTGCCTGGAAGAGTTAATACCTGCTATTATTAATAGAAACCTTGAGTCTTTCAAAAGTGCCTAGTTTAGATAACAGATTATATGATTGCTCTGTATATAAGGAGCATGGCTATATTGTGTGGGTTGATGATTTCTAGAGTTACCCTTAAAGAAAATTATCACTGAATACACTCATGTTTATGTTGTTGTTGTTGTTATGTGCCGTCGAGTCATTTCCGACTCATAGCGACCCTATGCATAACAGTCCTAAATCCTTCTCTATCCTGCGCCAACCGCACCGCCACTGACACACCCATCCCGATTACCCCAGTCAC
>NW_006399826.1:7488109-7489295 GCF_000299155.1 Elephantulus edwardii
TAAGCATTAGTTACAGTGTTGACCCCACCCTTAGCCCAGAGCCTTGACCCACTTACTTCCCAGCTCCACCCTCCACCAGGATAACCCTTCTCATCTGCCAAGTTTATAGTCTCTATTAAAAAAAAGGTACTATGGAAGATTTTGAGAATTTTGCATTTGACATGTCTTATTCTTGAAGATTTATACTGTATGCTTACCAATCTTGCAGCATGGGAACTTGCTTATTTTAACAAGTCTTGATCACAGAAATTGTTTCCTTTAATTCTAGAATACAAACATACCTTTGGAGTAAAACATGTTGACTATTGATTAGAATGTGCTGTATAGAATAAGAGTCATCATATAAAAGTAAAGATTAATTAGTACGTGAAGATTTAAAAGACCATTTCAAAGAGAGAGGAGAAAGGGGGGGGGAAACCCACACAAAACAAACAAATCCTAAAGTGGATATCAGGAGAGACTCTAAAAATTGTGCTAGAACACCAAGACTTGAAAACAAAGAGAACAAATGATGAAGTAAAAGAGCTGAATAGAAGATTTTGAAGGTCAGGTTGAGAAGAAAAAGCAAAGTATTATAATGGAAGGGGCAGAAGGTGGGCATTGAAAAAGAAAATTAGCAGAATTCATTCGGCATTTCTCAAGCTGGGAGAACTGAAAAACAAATTGAAACTGTGAGTCACAATATTGAAAGATGATATGAGCAATATGATGAATGACCCAGGAGGCATCGAAAGAAGAGTGAAGGAATGTACAGAGTCACTGTACAGAAAAAATCAGCTGACATTGAAAGATTTCAGAAGGTGACATATTAAGTAGAGCCAAGGTGAGTGAGGAAGGAAGAAGTTGAAGCTGCACTGAAGACATTGGCAAAAAATTAGGCCTTAGGAATTGATGGAATAAAAATTGACATATCTTGGCTAACATGTGC
This sequence comes from Elephantulus edwardii, assembly GCF_000299155.1. Classification (NCBI taxonomy): domain Eukaryota; kingdom Metazoa; phylum Chordata; class Mammalia; order Macroscelidea; family Macroscelididae; genus Elephantulus; species Elephantulus edwardii. Next base: position 7,489,038 of record NW_006399826.1, read on the forward strand.
AGCCCTGCATGTACTCATAAGTCTATGCCCCTCCTTAAATAACTGAGACACTTAAAAAATAATAATTTTTAAAATTTGTATACTTAGATAATAACTTTTTTTTAAGTTTGAAAGCGGTGGCTAGTATTTATATAGAAAAGTTGTTGTTGTTGTTGTTGTTGTTGTTGTTATGTGCCGTCGAATTGCTTGCGACTCATAGCCCTAAACTCTACTCTGTCCTGTGTCAATCGCACTGTCTCTGACACATCCATCCTGATT
>NW_006399826.1:7489605-7496638 GCF_000299155.1 Elephantulus edwardii
CACACCTTAGTCTCCAGAGAGACACCATTGCTCTTCAGTACTTTGGAGAGGTCCCTAACAGCAGACTTTCCCATGGCAATATGTCTTTTAATTTCCTGGCTACTGGTGCCAAGAGTGTTGACTGTGGAGCAAAGCAAACTAAAGCTGTGAACAATCTCAATCTCTTCACCATCCATCCTGCTGCTGCCAATTGGTCCAGTGGTGAGAATCTTTGTCTATATATGAAAACCCTCTATATAGAAAAGTAGAAATGTAAAATATAGAGTGAAGCTTGAATACGATAAAAAATTTTCATATTTTTATAATTAATTTCAATGATGTTTAATAATTTCCTAGTAGTCCTATGTGCCTTAATGTATTTTTAAATTATCCCTAAATAAGAGAATTGAATGTAGTCACTGATTAGGGAGTATGGCCATTGAAAAGCACTGTGGATCAAATGGACATTGAGCACAGTTTAGAAGATCTAAGTCCAAGTCTATAGGAGAAAAAGGACATTAAGGTTTTGAATGCAGAGATTTTCAAGGCAACACAAAATTATTGCTTGGGTTGGTTTTTTTTTAACATAATGGCCTATGATTTATACATAGTATAAATTCGACTTGAGAAGAATTAATCATGGTACTGTTATATAAGTATATATTGTTATATAAGTAACTAAGAGCATGGTAATTACAACCCAATTTCCAGGCAGGATGGTAAATGTTAGCACCATGCTTGGGTTCACTGTCAAAGTCTCCATGTCAATCCATCTTATTGAGAGTTATTTTCTTTTACCGACCCTCTGCCTTTCTCAGCATGATGTCATTTTCCAAAGACTGACCCCTCCTGATAATATGCCCAAAATAAGCGAAAGTAAGTTTCATCATTGTCGCCTCTAATGAGCATTCTTGCTGCATTTCCTCAAATACCAATTTGTATGTTCTTTTGGTAGTCAAGACCCTACAGTTCAAAGACATAGACCCTTCTTATAAATTCGTCAGTCTTTCCAAGGCTGTCTTTTAAAAAGTGACTGCATCATCTTTTACCCACTGAGCAGCTAGGATTTCAAACTGAAGATGATTTGATTAGTAGGCCAATGCTTTAACCATTGTGCATTCAGAACCCTTATATAACTGCACCATATATTTTGTGTGATTTGGGCTTCTCTCTTGTATATTTATTTTCTCTTCCATGACATTCAAAGAGTTCTAAATACATAGGAAATTAGATGAAACTGAATTTAAATGCAGAATAAGTTTCTCCCATTAAAACTAACACAAATGTCACCTCTTTGACTAAAAAATTTGTACATGTGGACACACTCAAACATTTGTTTCTAACCTCAGCTTCAAATTCTTTTCTCTAATTATTTATTTACCTTCTTGCTACGGTTAAATGGAAAGAGACATCAGCACATACCAAGTACAAAAGCCAGTGAAGGAAGCAAGAGCAAATGCTGGTTTCATTAGTGTCCATATGTACAGTGTGTATGTTTTAGATGTGAAAAGAACATCCACGGTCTCAAGAATTCTTGTCATGTTTTGTACAGAAGCATACAACTGGAAAGAAAGATTTCAAATGTTATAAATTAGACCCAAGTGCAAATTTCTTTCTTAACTAGCCTTGGCCAAAGTGGAAGAGAAAACAAACAAACAAACAAAAATCCCAACAACCATTAAATGTTATGATTTTACTAAATATTATTTCTGAATGTTTACTTTTTTTGTTATAAAGAAAGAGAAGGAGGGAAGAGAGAAAGAATAAAAGTATGAAGCTGGAAAATAAAAAGAAGGATTAATGGAGAGAAAGATAATCAGTTGTAGTAGGAGAATGTCCCCCTAATCAGACTGCAAAATATTAACCTCTCCAATTCTTGAAGCTGACTAAAAAGATAGGGGAAAAAAATGTAATTAAGGTTTTGGAGGGTGTGAGAAACATTGCGCTGCTACTGTTCACTAGAGTCCAACAAAATACAGTCCCTCTGTGTAGCCCTGGGCTGAGTTCATCAAACTGGCTCTGTAACCAAGATGCTGGTTCTGTCACTCTGCTCCCTTTATGAGCAGCACCAACCCATTTACTTGTTTGATTTTCCTCCTTTTTGGTAAATAATTTACATAGTTTTGCATTAGCTTAATTTGCAAAAATTGAGCAAACAGTGCAATTTTCTGTAATTATACCAGTGCAAGACAGAAGTCAAGTCTGGCTGAGAGAGGCTTTAGCTGAACTGAAAAGACATTTGGTGGAAATGGAGCATGAGAAGAAAATGAAGATCTGCTTAAATTGGCTCTGACCAAAGTGAGAAAGAATAGAATACAATTCACCTAATGCTTAAACAGGAATGAAAAGTCTTTGCCTTTCTGTTTCTTCTCTGTAAGTTGCCAGGTGGGCATCTGTGCACCGTGATGTTATGTCTGTGCTCCTGTAACAAATACGTTATACCATGGAGATGCCTTCCAATGTGGTTCTTCTGTGATTAAACATCACTATTTAGTCACTCTAAATTGTCTCTTTTGCATAACTTGCATTTATCCACTAGGCTGAAATATTCTAAAGGTGAAAACTTTATCATAGGCGTACCAAATGCGTGGCTCTGGTAAAGGATGTGTGATGAAATCAATAGAGCTTGAGAAGTCAGCCCTTGTCATAGATCCTAACACAAAGCCATGTTGTTGTTATTATGTGCCATCGAGTTGCTTGCGACTCATAGCGACCCTATGTACAACAGCCCTAAACCCTGCTCTGTCCTGTGCCAATCGCACTGTCTCTGACACTCCCATCCCGATTATCCCAGTCACTGAATCAATCCACCTCATATAGGGCCTTCCCCTCCTGTGCTGTCCCTCCAATCTCCCAAGCATGATGTCCTTCTCCAAAGACCAGTATCTCCTCACAACATGTCCGAAGTATGTTAGACGGAGCCTCAGAATCCTTGCCTCCAAGGAGCCACCCGGTTTAACCCTTTCCAGGACAAACCTGTTTGTTTTCCTAGCAGTCCATGGTATTCTCAGTACTCTTCTCCAGCACCACAGCTCAAAGGCATCAATTCTCCTTCTGTCCTCCTTGGTCATTGTCCAACTCTCTGATGCATAACAAGTAATGGCGAAGACCATGGCCTGTATCAAATGCACCTTAGTCTCTAGGGAGACACCATTGCTCTTAAGTACTTTGGCGAGGTCCCTAATAGCAGACTTTCCCATGGCAATGCGCCTTTTAATTTCCTGGCTACTGGTGCCAAGAGTGTTGACTGTGGAGCCGAGCAAACTAAAGCTGTGTACAATCTCAATCTCTTCACCATCCATCCTGATGCTGCCAATTGGTCCAGTGGTGAGAATCTTTGTCTTCTTGATATTGAGCCTCAATCCATACTGTAGGCTGCAGTCCTTGACCCTCTGCAGCAGGTGCTTCAGGTCCTCTTCAGTTTCAGCAAGCAGGATTGTGTCATCCGCATAACACAGATTGTTGATTTTAACATGCCATTGAATTGGAAGTTTGTGAGTCTTTGAATTGTTGGGATGCCTAGATATTTGAACTTAGTTGAGAAAGAACAAGCTTATTTCTAGAAAGGAATCAAGAGGTGACTTCTCATCTTCTCATTACTCTATTCATTTAATCTGTTTGGGTAATGGATCCAGTTTAATCTAGTCTGAAATTGACCTTTCTGCTTTCTTGTTCTAATCCCCATGCTTTAATGTGGGGAAGTCTTTTCAATGCTTAGGGAAAATCCATTTTTATCTGATGCCTCCAGTTGCTTATCTCTAAATAAAGTTATTGTTGTTGGTTGCTATAGACTAAATTCTTACTTATAACTATTTCACCTAACAGAGAACTTTCCCCATGGATTTTTATTGACTGTCATCTTTACTAGAGTAGACCTTCAGATCTTTCTCCTACAAAACTTCTGTGTTTGTCATGGTGAATCATTGAGTCAGAACTTACCCACAGCTGATCCTCCAGCAGGTTTTCAGAGGTAGTATTTATACCAGAGGAGATTGCCCATCCTTCTCTTGTGGAGCAGAGGGCTAACTCGAACCACGTGCCTGAAGAATTGCAGCCCAGATAATTACCACTCAGCCACCAGAGCTCTCTGGATAGGTTCAAAACAGTAACCGTCTAATAAGTAGCCGAGCACTTACCTTTTGGTCTACCAGGACTTTCAATAGCAATTGTATTGTCTATAATCACTAAACTCCCTGGCAGCAAAATTACTTCATCAAAATCTCATTAAAATATTTGAATTAATAGATATGTATTCTTTTCTACAAATATTTAAAGGGAAAGCAGAAGTAATCACTTCTTTTGTGAGTTTTAAATGAAGTAAATGAGTTTGAAGAAAACATCTTTGAAATACGAAACAAGAAATGGTTTTCTTTTCTGAAAACTAAGACAGTAAATCTGAACACTTATAAATGAGTAAATCACTTTAAATTCCATTTCATATCTATAAATTTTGTGGAACAATAAAATTATTAGTATACATAAAATGAAGAAATATGAACTGCTCAGTATTACTATAGTAGACGTGTACTCTTATAAGCTACTCAGCACTAACGTTCTTATTAGCAACAAACACCAGAGTTTTCCCATCATCAAACCATCTATACTTCTCTCCAAATGATTCTGCTGAGACTTTCAAATCTTGTGCCTTACTCTTTGACACATGAATTCATCTAGGTTTTTCCAATTACATATGCAATTCCTGCATTAAGGACTGGTGCTGACAGTAGACATGGGAGCACAGTTAAGCCTAAAAAAAAGTATTTCTTGAGGCTTGATATATGGATATTGCAAGAGGAAATATCTCTTTTCCCCTTGGCTAAGAACCCAAATAAATAAGCCTCAAATTACTTGTAAATGTATGCTTGGATTACAGTACATAGTTACCACATTGGTTTCTAAATACAATAGAATTTTATTCTCGAGTTTATTCTACAAGCCAGGAGGCCAAAATCAATTAGTTAGCAGGGCCACACTCTCTGTGAAGACTACAGAATTTGATTACACCAAGCATTTCCTGATTTGAGGCAGCATAACCACAATCTTTACCTCTATCTTCACAAGTGCTTCTTCTCTGTGTGTTCTCTCATCTTCTGTCTCTTTTCAGGACATCTTTGATTGGATTCGGGACTATTTTAGCCCCAAACGAGGAGTTCTAGTGGCAAAGTATACAGTAAGCTTCATTGCTGAGTACAAGTCTACATGTCTCGGTATGGATCTCCCAACAGCTCCGTGGAGAGCAAGACAGGCAGTCTCTTCTCATTGTCATCTGCAGCCTTGAAAACTCAACTCAAAGTCACTGTGAGTTGGATCCAACTTGATGGCAGTGACTTGTGTTCATTTTTGATTGCTGGGGGTGGTGGTTTTGTCTGTTTATTCCAAGACCATTCTGTCCGAAGGTCCTTGTTGTTGCTGTGTATAATCTGTCGTCAGAATTGAGCCATAGCTGAAACTCTGGCAGCTTTTCAGAGGCAGTTAATCTCACTGGAGGAGCTTGTCTCCGCCTGTGGAGCAGCTGGTGGTCTTGAACAGTGTGCCTTCGGAATTGCAGCTCGCTCCTAGCTCAATTATATCTACCAAGATCCTTTTACCAAAAATGTTCACAATTACAGGTACTGGCTTTCAAAATGTGGGGACACTCTTTGACAACCATAATTTGATGCAATATACCATAGAGAGTGAGATACTTTTTAAAAAAATTTCTAGGTATCTGGATCAAGAGTATCCAAACTTTTATTAGATTAAATGTAATATTTTAATTCATTTTAGCTAATTAAGTTAAAAAAGTTTAACTAGTTAAACCTAATGAAAAGATTCTTCTGTGCCTCTAAGATACCTCAAACTTTCACTTTGATCATAATTTTTTTTCCAGTTTTCTTTAATTTTATGATCTTGTATGGTTCATTGTTATAAGGACTGGGCATCTTCCTAGTGGTATTGTTCACCTTATGTGTTGTTATTGTTGTTAGGAGCCATTGAGTCCACTACTAAAACCCACGTTGACCTATGAACAATGGTTTTGAACCTGGCCCCGTGCTGTCCTATGTTCAGCTGATGTTTATTGTAAGGCCACAGGTTGTATCTCAGGTATAGGTTCAGTTGAAGGGTCAAAGTACTGCTACAGGTCATAGTCTCAGTCGCTCGACAGTCTCCTTCAGAGTAGTTAGCCTGGCTATTATTGTTATTTTAAGGGTTAGCTCACAGTTATCTCCAATTCTATCAAGGAGCTGTATTCTCTTTCAGAGTAATTATATGGCCTAACTAGTCAATGAACAGCCTACGCAACTACAGCTTAAGCAACTAGGCTGTGCTCTGGCCTAACGATCATGGAAGTTAAGGTTCACTTAGTCTGTAAATGCTATGGCCTAATTGTTTCCTCACATTTTGCTCTAAAAGGAGAAATTAACTGTTGCATCTTAGGTGGTTGCTTGAAAGCTTTTAAAAATACCGAGGTGTTGCTCACCATTTTAAGATGTAGAACAATGTCCTGTGGACAATATTTGGCCAATTGACTTTTATGTTCCTTGATTACAGAAGACTTCATCTACTGTGGGGTGGGGAGACATAGAGAAAGAAGACTGAAAATGAATACTTGACACTGAAAGTGGTGATTCATGGACTTTAATCATTCAGCTTACCCAAGAGATGTACTGCTCTTCCCTCAGGAGCATGACAATACTACAGTTTCTGAATTCTTGGAGTTGAGAGAAACCAACTATGTTTGGCTAGATAACTAAAAGTTACTAGAAGTGTTGTTTTACTTCCACAAGTTCTTTTAGGCAATGTGCAACTTTCTGCCCACTTGCCTCCTAGCAGGTCTCTAAGACAATTCCATTTGGGAAGTTTCCACTGACATATGATTGAGAATTACATGTGACAGAATATTCTGCTAACTGTGCGTGGAGCAAAAATTGAAGTGTTATGTGGCATTGGATAGGGAAATGTTCTGATCTGTTGTTCATGCAGTCACTGTAGATACAGTTGACTTGAAGAGAACTAATAACAACCTCTCAAATGAGATATATATATATATATATATTTGTGTGTGTGTATATAT
>NW_006399826.1:7496738-7514076 GCF_000299155.1 Elephantulus edwardii
TAATATATAATAGAATAATCATTCATTAGAACAAGGTGGTTACAATATTTTCAAATACAATCAACATAATTAACTAGATTCCCTTTTGCATATTTTACTCTAAACTTCAGCTCTATTTCCCCTTTCACTGAACTAGGAATAGTAAGACATTAACTAACTTCAGACACTAACTAACTTCACCTTTTTTGCATGCAGCCATTACCAATTTTCTTTTGTCCTGTTCTTTGAAAATACATAACTGAATGAAATTTAACCTTGAAACACTTTCTCTGTTGTTTCTGATGTGAATAGAAGAAGTCACAGAAGAAGAAACTTTATTAATTTTAGTTCTTTCTTCTGCTTTCCTTTTATTACTAGTGATTCTCCTTCATATCCTCCTTGGACAGCAGAGATAGAACACTACAAAAGTCATCTTTTACACTTAAAAGAAAGCCAGTGGCCTGTTCTGGGTGTGTTGTCAAGAAACAAATAAGCTGTGTCTCTCCAATAACTGTGAAATTCCTTTGCCTCTAGAGAGGCTGTTTCCTGTATCTTGGCCAACTCATGACTTTCTTTATAAATGCAGCCAGTATGATCTCTGAAGAGATAAATGATGAATAAGATGGAGGCTATTTATAGTTTGGCTAAGAAAAACAATTTTCGTTAACAAGGATGTTGGTTAAAATAATTAATGTAGATCATGTGTGAGTAGAGGAGTCTGTTGGAAAGTGATTAAATAGACACTGTGATTTAGGAGGAAATATACACTTATACACTGGAGAGATGTTTCTCTACATGGCAAAGCTTTTATTTTTCAGATACTCACCTAAGATGTCAAAGGACTATAGTAATAATTTCTCCAAATTTAATCCAATGTATCATACACTCAAATTGAGCAATACAAGTGGATTTTTGTGTAGAATCCCTGGTTTATTCAAATGGTTCCCTAATTTAGATGTTTCTGTTGTGTTCCATTCAGAAGCAACAGATAGAAGTTTATGTGGTGTTTTGATGGCAAGTTATTTGAGATTCTGTCCAGATTTACTGTAGTTATAGGCATCAATGGGGAGGCACATCTTATGCAAACCATAATGATGCATTTAAGATTGTTGTTGTTGTTGTTGTTTGGTGCAGTTGAGTAAAGCGTGACTCATAGCAACTCTGTGAAAAAAAGATCTGACAGCTGTAAGTGTTCAAGCGGCATAGGAAGTTAAACCAGATGGCATTCACAACTTTGAAATTCTATGATTCTCCATTGTGTAAACTGACACTGCTGATGAGATATCAAGTCAAACAAGAGTGGAATTCCGGGTGGATTATATCTCTACAGAGTAAGAATTAATTCTAGAAGCTGTCCGAAGTGGCTGGTCCACAGTACGTTTCAAATGGCTAGTGTCAAGAGATGAGTTTTAGAGTGAGAACCAGTCTTCCTAAAGTGAGCGGAGTCCATGTAGTACATCAAACCCAGCCTTAACAAGGGAACTTAAAAGCTCAAACAGATAGGACCTTAAATTCCAATCACCTGAGGCAGAGTTACAATGAGATGTATGAGGTGTCCTACACCAGAACTTCAAAGATTAGATTGTAGATGTAAAACATTTGAGGGCAAAAAAAGGGATGATGGAAACTACAATAATGGCCCCAATGTTCATGTTTGTCTACACTGGACTGATATAAATGACCACAGAGAGATACACCAACTAAGTGATGTTCATTTAGGGTGAATTATATCAAGCATGTTAGTTCTTATTGAACTAGCATGGTGTGGATTGTATGTCACCCAGAGACTAGGGATTTTATAACAGAGAAAATTGACAAATAGAAGTGACCAGGTGGTACAAATGGCTAATGTCTGAAGGGACTAATAGACAGATTGGAATCCCTTCCAGAGGCACCTTAAGTGAAAGACCTGCTGATCTACCTTTGATATCTTAGTCCATCAATAACACTATGAAACACAGTTCTACACTGATATGCCTAAGAGTCAGTGTAAGGCAGAATTGCATCTGGTTGTGGCAGCTTCTATAAAAGTTATTGGAGGGCACATGCAGCTCTGGTGGCCCAGGCTATAGGGAGTGTGCTACTTACACAAAGATAGATCCTTTCTGACAACTAGAATCTCCCAGCAGTTCCACTGGAGGATAAGTACCAGTCTCTTCCCTGGTGAGTTATACCCATTACACACCCTCTGGAGTGTAATCTAGGAGGCTGTTCTAACTCCATGACAGTGAAGTATGCTTCTTGAGTTTCAGTTTTGTTGTGTTGTTTGTTTGGTTGTTTTTAATTTGTTATTGTTGTTGTTTTTGTTGGTTGGTTTGTTTTTTGGGTTTTGTTTTGTTTTAGTTTTGTTTGGTTAGGGGCAAAGAAACTTAGAGATGAGTGCGAGATGTCACACTTGAAAACTATTGATAACCATAAAACCTCAAACATTGTGGGAATTCGGAGCTCTGATGGCTTTTAGGTAAGAAGTACCACTGAAAACCCAAGGGAATGTGGTTCAAATCCACCAACTAAATCTCAAAAGACGGATGGACAATCCCTTCCCCTGCAATTTATTTGCTCTAAAAACCCCCTTGGAGGATCAGCTGTAAGTTGGTTCTGACTTGATAGTACTAAACAATGACAGCAACAATATACAAAAGGGACTGGAAAGAGTTAAGAACAATTTTCCTCTAAAAATAGTAATTTCAAATGATTGCTGAAGGCTTAACTATGGCCTCAAGATGAACATTTTATGCTCTATAGTTTTTTCTGTGTTATAAAATTATTTTCATCAGTGGCAAAAGCATATCTCTTTCAAAAAGTCAAGAAACAGAAATAATTTTGAAATAAATTCTGCCAACTGACCTGGGTACATTGATTCAATGTCTGATTTACATTAGAATCCTTTTGTGAAAAACACAAACAAAAAATAAAATAAAAATCATGTAAATAAGGGTTTCCAATTTCACAACTTCCAGCCCACGCTTTGCCTCGCCACCCTGGTTTCCTTTTGAGAATTCATCTCAGACAGATGGTAGTGAGTTAACAAGTCTAGACTGTGGAGTACATATCTGCATTTGCATCTATATGATTATATAGAATAATTTTTCACTGAAATGGCATGCATCATTGGGATGAGCTCCAGGACTTTACGACTTCTCTCTACTCAGTTGAGTATGGCGTGTGTACAATTCACTCTGGCCACTACAAAAAAAAAATTCACCACAGCTGGAATGGAGTGCAACAGCTGCTTGCCAGTGCACAGCAACATGGCACAACAGTTTAGAATCATAAATGAAGAAGACAGCCTTCCATAGACGCTGCAGGGGGAATTTAAAGAGAGAGGAAGCAATTAACTGAGCTGGAACCGAGCCAGGAAAGCAAGACAAGATTGCCCAAGACTGGGAAAGCAATGCGTGATTCATGAGCTTGTTCTTAGTGTAGAATTGCAGGCCAAGCTACTAGTAGCAGGGACGACAAACCAGAAGGCCATCCCTATGAAGGTGGAACGACTCCCCAGACCCAACCCTGAATACCTTCATTTTCCCCCTAATAGGCTCTTATCTAAGTATGCACCCAGCTCCAAACTTGTTTGACTTACAAGATCTGACAAGATCACAGCTTGAGGGAGGAGGTCTGTAACGCTCTCTGACAGTGGTTGACTTGGATTTTAATAGAAATGGGCAGAAATGTAGAGACCTCGTGCGTTTGAACGCACAAGATTGGCCAGCTTTCACCGCGGAAGCGTCCGAGCCTCTCCACTGCAGCTGGAGTGGAGACCTATGAGCTGATCTGGAGAACGCGCACAGTCTTTCTAATGGGAGCCACCGCATTGTGTTCCTTTAATTACAGTTCATGTCCTGTTCTCTGGTGAAATGACACAGTGGAACACGTGGTGACCTGGGATAACTGTGATGAATTGCATCCTGAGAAGCGACCCGATTTGAAAGATGTCTGAGGTGGGTAGCAGCTAGTTCCAGGGCATGACGTGTCGGCAGAAGTGATGGAAGGTTTTTCCATGGCTTCCCTAAAAGAAGAAATAAATGCTAAAAGGAAAAGCATGCTGGCAGAGGGGCTTTACTGACTTTAAAAATATAATCATAATTACTGAATGTTGATGTTTGTTGTTATGTGCCTACGACTTATAGCGACCCTCTGCACAACAGCCCTGAACTCTGCTCTATCCTGTGCCAATCTTAATGTCTCTAACACACCCGCCCCTATTACCCCAGTCACTGAATCAATCCACCTCATTGAGGGTCTTCTTCTTTTACACTGTCCCACCATCCTCCCAAACATGATGACCATCTCCAATGACTGGTCCTTCCTTGCAACATGTCCAAAGTATATCAAACAAAGCTTCAGAATCCTTGCCTCCAAGGAGCAGCCTGGTCTTACCCTCTCTAGAACGAATCTGTTTGTTCTCTTAGCAGTCCATGGTCTATTTCATATTCTCTAGAACCACAACTCAACGGCATCAACTCTCTATCACTCCTAGCCATTGTTCAGCCTTCTAATGCATAGTAAGTAATTGCAAAGACTATGGCCTGTATCAGGTGCACCTTAGTCTCCAGACTGATGTCAGTGCTCTTCAGTATCTAACACCACCAACTCTCAAAGTGATTAATCAGAGATGGGTTCATTTTATAATTGTTTTTTGAAGTTAAAATTTAACAAGGAAGATGGGAGAAGCTATATTAATTAAGCAGATTTTTTTTCAATTTATTTTTAATTTCAGTCAAAATTTACAGAGACTTTGCATTTCCATTCATTCATTGTTGCACTTTTCTCCCCTCCCGACCCTCCCCCGCCAGTACACTAACCTCTTGTAAAAGTAAAAGAAAAATTCTTTCCTTGTTTTACAGATTTTTTAAGCTGCTTTTTTGGTCTAACTGCTGGTGTCTCTTTGTACATCACAGTATGGCTGTGCTCTGTAGGGGTTTTGATGACTGATGGCTTCAAGTAGAGGGCCGGAACTTTTTTTGTAGGTGCATGTTGGTACACTAGATCGTCCACATGTTCTTTATCAACCGAATGCATCATTTTTATTACCCAGAGATTTCATTAGCTAGGTATATAAGTTTCATCATCATTCTCAGAAAGACAAAAGCAAACATCCAGATGATCCCTGTACAATGTGGTCACTACTCAGTCATATAAGGTTATTTAAATGTAAACCAAGGAAAAAGAAATTACAGCTTACATTTCCAGTAGTGACATGTAGTGGGTTACTCTCAGACAGCACAGATATAGAATATTTACATCATCTCAGAAATTTCTGAAAAGGAGCCCTTGATACTTGACCAGTAAGCAACATCATATTTAGAGAAAAGTGTGTAATTGTTAATAATTTCATCTTACTTGAATCCACAATGAACGCCGTTGATATCAACATTCAAGAAATTTAAAAAAAAAGTTGCATTGGGAAAATCTATAGTCATGGTCCTCTTCAAAGTAGTGATGTAAAAGGATGTCAGTTTAAAGACTAAGATACATCTAATCCAAGCCCTGGTCTTTTAAGTCACTTGTTATGCCTCTGAAAATTGGATAATTACTAAGGATGACAAATAAGAATTGATGCCTTTAAGTTGTGGTGTTAGAAAAGAGTCCTGAATATCAAAAGTACAAATAATTGTTTGAGGGAGAAAGAGTAGTCATAGAAATGATTAGAGTAAAGGATAGTGGAACTTCATCTCATATCTTTGGACATGATGCTAGGAGAGGTTAGTCCTTGGAAAAAAGACAGCATGTTCGAGAAAGTTGAGAGAGAGCAAAGGAGAGGAAGACTCTCAACAAGATTGATCGACACAACGACTGCATCAGTGGGCTCAATTACATCAGAGATGATGATGATAGCACAGGTCGCAGCAAGGTTCAGATCTGTTATTTACAAGGTCACTATGAATCTTAGTTGACTCAACAACACCTAACTAATGACAACAGAAATGATACAGTGTACAACATATCAGGCTTCTAACCAAAACAGGAGTTCAAAACTACTAGCTGCTCCAAGAAAGAAAGCTAGACAATCTCATGTCATAAAAACTCCCAGGGTCAGAAATTGTGTAGAGGTTAGAAGTTGGAATGGACTTGATAGAATGGCAGTAGATTGGGTTTGGTTTAACTCGATTTAAGTAAATTAAAAATGAAAATGTTAAACAAAAATATCAGACAGTTAGTTATGAACATAATCTTTTTGTCCAGACATTTGGACACAGCAACCAAATATCTGTGTGAAATAAGCAATTTGTTTTTCACTTTTCATTCAGATCTTTTCATAAAATGTAGACAAATTTGCTCGCATTGCTGTATTGTGGAACTACTTATTTATTTTCCTCTGTATCTGCTATTATTGGTTAAAGATGTGCTTTTCTCTCTGAATCCTCAAGAACCTAGGCTCTCTAGTAAGAAAGTAGCAACTTTATTAGGAAAAATTATTGTTAACAGTCCTTGGCATTTTCAACATATGGAGATGTCTTTCTAAACTATCCAAATAAAATTCTTTGTTGTTGGTTTTTGAGGCTGTAATTATTTATGGAAGTGAGCTACCCATCTTTTTCTCTCAAAGCAGCTGGTGAATTTGAACTGCGGATCTTTTGGTTAACAGCCCATCACATAACTTACTACGCCAACAGTGCTTCTTTACTAGCTTACCATAAATGGGTCAAAGGACTGACTTTTTCTTGTCTTATAATTTATGATAAATATAATTTATGACTCTTTTTCTCTTAACTAGTGAACCACATCTTACCAAATACATGAAAATGTCAATTGAATTTTCTTACCCAGATGCATAAATATGAACAATATTTCTATCATTAAAGTTGTCTGTAAATAAAATATCCTTCTGAAAAGAAATAAACCTTTTAAAGTCATGCCCTAGGGAGAAAAAAGTAAAAGAAAACTGCACCCAATATTCTAACAAAGTGTTCCTATTTGCTCCCCATCAAAATGTGGAAAGGAAGTAGAGATTTCACAGATTTAAAAAAAACAGAACCCATTCAAAAATGAAGCTAGTAACAAATTAATTGGTGAAAGATCTAAGACTAAAAGAAAAATACTTTGTTGTGAAAATTAGGATTTTTTTTCCTACTTAGTGTACATTTCAATATTTCTTACTCCAAAACCCAGTCTGAGAAAAACATAGTAGCACCAAAGATGGTACAAGAAAATTAGCTTTTGTACCTCCAGTGGTGAGTGACTACTGCAAGACTGTGGGCTCCAAATCACCTTTTCTGTGTGAGTGAATGAAATTGCTTTAACAAGCTGCTTTTTCCTTACATTCTGTTATTGCCATTAATAGCTATGGGTAGCTTTTTTTTTCTTATCTTTTTTCTTCCCCCCCTTTTTTTATTAATTTAAATGAACGTTTACAGAGACTTAGCGTTTCCAGTCATTCATTGTTGCACTTTTCTCCCTGCCTAGCCTCTCCCCCTCCACCCCAATTCACTCTTCTCCTTGAAAAGAAAATTTAAAACTCTTTCATTGTTATGCAATCCCTCCAGCCAAGTCCACCCCACTATGCAGCCTCAGTCTGGACTTCTGTAATGACAAGAATACCCATTCATATGTCCCTTTTAAACAGTTCAGTCCCTCATCTGTTTCAATGGAATCTACATCATTCCTCCCCTCCTTTTCTGTCTTCCCTCAACCCTGATGTCAGTCCTGTTTTACAACAGTGGCCCAATGCAATATTTGCCCTTTTATGACTGAGATATTTCACTCAGTATAATGTCCTCCAGGGTAATCCACTTTGCGTAATATTTCATGAGTTCCTTGTTTTTCAATGCAGTATAATATTCCATTGTGTGAATATATCAGAGCTTCTCTATCCATTTGTTTGTTGATGGATGGGTAGCTTTTTAAAATAAACCAAATAATCATGGGGACTCTACAAGACTCATTGTACCTTTAACATTTTATAATTATAAAGTGGAAACTCTTGGAATGAGTTGGTAAGGGTGAAGCACACCTATCCTGTAGCTTGTGGGGTGGGGTCTGGTGGGAAATCAACAGCTGTTTCTAGATAGGGTACTTGACTAGAAAGGATATTGCAAAATACAAAAGAACAGATATGAAATGCTATTTCTCTCATCTATTTTTTTTTCTTTTTTATCTTATTGCATCAGCAGTGCAGAACACAGATCAGGCAGACTGACAGTATCCCCATAGTTCACTGCTGATCTCTGGAGGTGATGAGAATTTGTATGAATTACAAAATACACATTACTTCCTCATATTTTCCCTTGCCAAAGAGTTAGAATCTTTTTTTTTTTAAATGGAATATACTGTAAAAGTGAACTGATGTACAACTCTATGGTTCTCTATATCATCTTTCACTTTTAATCAGTCTAGTACATATGGTCAAATCTCTGGGCTTCATTTAAACACATCAAAGTTAAAATAATCTGGACATCATGCACTAAATCCCAGTTCTACAATTCTGTGACTTTCTAATTTCTTAAACTGACCATCTGTGATAGATCTTCTCTGTCTTCTGCTTTTTAGGGAATACTGGAACTTAATTAGGAATATTTTATTCTGGCCCTACTGCTTAATCTTTCATCAGAGTTTACCTTGAATAGAAAATATTAAATATATCCAACCAATTCCACTTGCCTACAGATCCTGCTGCCTAAACCCTCCACTCTTCTGAATCTGTTCATCTAAAAATAAACTCTCTTTGGTCAGAGTAAACTCTGACTTATTTTCCCAATCTTCATCTAATTGCTAATTATGCAAACAAACTCAATTATCTGACATGATCATATCATTTTGCAAATGGATAAACTGAAGTTCAGAGAATCTTAGCAACTGTTCAAGTTTAACAGAAATTCATTTACTTCAGATATATTCTTAGAAGTAAAATAGCTGGGTTATATGGTGTCTCTATGTTCAGCTTTTTTGACGAAATACCAAACTGACTTCCAGAGAATGACTGTACCATTTTATAATCCCAACAGTGTATGAGAGTTCCCACCTCTCTACATCCTCTCCAAAATTTATTGCTTGCCGTGCTGCTGAATTTTGCCACAGGGAGACACTACATGGTTCAAAATCAAGAAGGGGGTCTGTCAAGGATGTATTTTGTCTCCATACCTTTTCAATCTGTGCAGAACAGATCATCCAAGACATTGGGCTGTACAAGGAGGAATGTGGCGTCAGAATTGGTGGAAGAGTCATCAACAACCTGCATTATGCCGATGACACAACCCTGCTTGCTGAAACTGAAGAGGACCTGAAGCACTTGCTGCAGAAGGTCAAGGACTGCAGCTTCCAATATGGATTGAAACGCAACATCAAGAAAACAAAGATACTCACCACTGGGCCAATTCACAGCATCAGGATAGATGGTAAAGAGATTGAGATAGTTAACAGTTTCAGTTTGCTTGCCTCCACAGTCAACACTCTTGGTAACAACAGCCAGGAAATCAAGAGATGAATTGCATTGGGAAAGTTGGCTGTGAGGGACCTCTCAAGAGTACTGAAGAGCAACAACATCAAACTGGAGACTAAGGTGCGCCTGATCTAGGCTATACTCTTCACAATTACGTGCTATGCCCCAGAGAGTTGGACAGTGAATAGGGATGGTAGAAAGATAATTAATGCCTTTGAGCTGTGGTGATGGAAAAGAGTGTTGAATATACCATGGACTGCTAGGAGAACAAACAGGTTTGTCCTGGAGAAGGTAAAGCTGGAATGCTCCTTGCAAACAAGGATTCTGAAGCTTCTTCTGACATACTTTGGGCATGTTGCAAGGAGGGACTGGTCCTTGGAGAGGGACATCATGTTTGGCAGAGTGAAGGGGCAGCACAGGAAAGGAAGACTTTCAATGAGATGGATCGATTCTGTGACTGGAGTGGTGAGAATGAGTGCGTTTGAGATGGCTAAGTTAGCACAGGATAGAACAGCATTTAGAGGGCAGCACCATGATAGTTGGAGAAAAGAAGGAGGTTGTTAGCAATTACAGTTTGCTCAGCTCCACAATCAACACTCCTGGCATCAGCAGTGAGGAAATAAAAAGATGAGTTACGTTGGGAAAATGTGCTGCCAGGGGCCTCTCCAGAGTACTGAAAAACAACGATGTCAGTGTAGAGACTAAGGTGTGCCTGATCTAGGCCATGGTCTTCACAATTACTTGCTATGCATCAGAGAGCTAGACAATGACTAAGGAGGACAAAAGACTAATCAGTGCCTTTGAGTTGTGGTGCTGGAGAAGAGTCTTGAACATGCTATGGACCACCAAGAACACAAATAGGTCTGTTTGGAGAAAGTGAAACCAAGTTTCTCCTTGGAGGCTAGAACTTTGAAGCTCTATGTCATATACTTTGGGCACATGTCCAGAAGAGACCTGTCCTTAGAGAAGGAAAGGCATAATGCTTGTAAGGGTGGAGGGCAGTGGAGGAGAGGAAGACCTTGGGTAAGATGGATTGATACTTTAACTGGAGCTATAGGGGTTGGTGTGTCAGAATCAGTGAGACTGGCTCAGGACAGGGCGGGCTTCAGAGCTGCTTGCTGTACTTAGGATCACTAAAAGTCGCAGGTGACTGAAGGGCACATAACAGCAACAACAACTTGATCTTATTCTGACTGATGATATGTAATTTTTCCATTGTAATTTTCCATAGATGTGGTCAATTTTCAAACAAGTGGTCCAAGTGTATGACAGTTTTGTTGCGGGGTGGTTTTTTTATGTTGTTGAATAAAGATATTCCTGACCAAAACAAAATTACTTCTGAGGAAAAATTGTTGAATATGCAACATGTAGTTTTCTGCAAGGTTTTATTGCCAAGGTTATATTTTCCAACAATTGGTCTTTCCTCATTGTTTCCAAATTTAACCTCTCAAACTTGGTAAGTATTAATGCCTCTTAATCCCATTTTAGTTAAATTTTAGACTGGAGAAATTAGTAACAATCTTAAGTTTCTTCAATTCTGACATTATGCTTGGTGGAGAAAACAACCAAAGCCAAAACCACTGCTGGCAAGTTGATTCTTACTCATAGTAGTCCTTGATCTTAATGGAAAGAGACCACCCATCTTCCTTCTGACTTACTGCTGGGCTTGAGCTGCTGGTGGATTTGAATTGCTGGAGATTATTGGTTTTTTGGTTAGCAGAGCACAACACTATGAACTATGCAAGCACAGCTTTATTAGTGGGTATATGACTTTGAATGATTTTAAGACCTATCCTTCTGTTAGTGAGCAGACAGTGTGCATGTAGCTACAAGGAAGACTAATTAGTATGCCTATTATTCAAAGTTATGTGACAACTTTTGAATAATAGGCATATTAACGGGTCTTCCTTTTAGGCACATGGATATCACCCTATCGCTGACAGCATTGTTCTTTAGGATAGATCTCAAAATGCTGTTTAGTGATAAATGCAATGATATTTTTCTTCAATTTGTCATTCTTGACAGAGTAGACCATATGATTGTCTGGCTCAAAATGGCCAATATCAGCCCATTTCAGTTCACTAATGTCTAAGACATCAATCAGTGTATTCCATTTCATTTTGACAACTTCCAATTTTCTTTGATTCATACTTTACACAGTTCAAGTTCAGATTAATAATATATATTTGAAGCTGTTTCTTCTCATTTTGAGTCTTTTTTAAAAATTGTGATTTTAATTAAAGTTTATAGAAAAGTTGATTTTCATTCATTCATTGTTACACATTTCCCTCCCTACTCTCCCAGTTCACTTATTATTTTTTTTTCATTCATTATTGTGTAATTTCCCCCCTCCCTCTGCCCACTTTGCTATTCACCTTTTATTCTGGACTATTGTCATACAAGCCACATTAGCGACACAGCAATATTCAAGCTACTACAATACATCTGACAGACTTATACCTTAATACAGTTGTTTTTTAAAAATGAATATTTCTCAAATATTATAATCTATTATTATCTTCTATTCAGGCCAGAAAAGCTTATATTTAAAAAGCATATTTAGCTCAAATATCACATACCATAGCTCCTTTTATTTTAGAAATTATATAGATGTATTTGAAACTCATAAAATACTAAGTTATTAAAAGATTATATCACTTATATGAAGTAAGTACTCTTATTTTCTTCCTCTCTATTTAATATATGGAGCTCTGGTGGCCTCGTGGTAAAAAAAACTGTGCTGAAATCCTAAAGGCACGTGGTTTGAATCCATCATCTATTGTTTCAGAGAAGGATAGACAATCCATTTTCATACAATTTACTGCCTCTGAAAACACACCAGCAGATCAGCTATGAAGCATTTCCAATGCAACAACGAACAATAACAAAATACTCACTATATGAATTAACTGAAGAACGAAACGTCATGCAACTCATTCTAGATCAATCTACAGCCAGTAAGTAGATTCAGTATTGAAATGTGATGCTGTGACTTCAGAGTCCATCTGTTTGATCACTATACTATAAAGCCTCTCTACAGCTGTAAATAAATGTGCAAAGTGCTCAAATGTGTACAAAAGTCACCTTGAATATGCTCAAGGACCATAATATGGTTCAAAAGTAGAAAATCTATTAACAAAATTTACCAGTTAGAACATCAAAGCAAAGGAGAAACAAAAAGTATATGACCATTTGGTAAGTATGGAAAAGCCCTAGAATACATTAAATAATTCTGAAATATTTTTAAAAAGTATTTTAACTAAATTTTTCTTATGAATATCTATGGAAAGTGTAGACCAAATATCAAACTTAACTATTAATTATTTAAAACATTACCTTTAAATTTAAGAGCAAAGAGAATTTTCATTCTCACCATTTCAACTCATTATTTTTCTGGATGCTATGGACTTAGAAGCAAAATGAAGAGGGAAAAATGATCAGAAAGGTAAAACAAAATCATAACTGTTACTTTCTTTACAGAAAATCCAATCAATAGACACTCTTAAAATTAATCTGAGAGTTCATTACGGGCGCTTGTTTCTGACTCAGTATAGAAAAATCAATATTATTCATTTACTTTAGCAATTATAAAGTATAATTCAAAAATAATATCTTTTAAAATGAAAATAATAATATCTATGGTAACTATTATTAATTTTATCAACACACCAAAACTTCCAGGAGAAAAATTTTATTGATGAATCTATAAAAGTATTTATAAATGGGAATATTTAGTATTCAAGAATTATATTTATCTCACAATTATATGTTGTCGTACTTCAAAATGGAACACAATAGGGTTTAGATATACTTTAAAATTTACATGTAAGAATGAAGGTTTATAATACCTAAGACAATTTTAAAGATGATTGATCATAAACTTTTAAACTATTATTCTCTACTTAGTCAAACTTCTAAAATAGTGGATCTTATTTAATCAAAACTAAGATCTCCATAATTTTATGTCTGTCAGTTATGTCTCAATACTTTCCAATCACAGATACACACAAACATCCCACACTTACAGAGGCACACAGACACTTACACTGTTACATTCACTGAAAGAACTTTTTTAAGCTTATGTAAGTATTAATGATTAAATTATACACATTCATATGAAGGAAGTTTAATAATACCATTATAACTAATATCACATACAGGAACAATCTTGCTGAAAAATTTCTTTTTTTGGATAGAGATTTATGATTTTACCAAATTGTACTATTTTAGATTGATAGAAATATACAATTGAAATGTATTAATAATCATTGGTAATTAAACAGCAAAAATGAATTTTTTTTTTTTTAAAAAAAAAAAAGGTCAGTAATTGGAAAATATGGCCTTGGTGACAGACCAGTTTACTTATATAAGTCATAGACCTATCATACTAAATTTCCAAATAAAGCAATCAAATTTCATGATATATTTGGTTGTACATAGCAACCTTTTCCTGTTCCTCTGTCTTTATTCATTCATTCATGCATTGTTGCACATTTTCCTCCCTCCTCAATCCTTTCCCCACCTGAGTTCTTTGCAAGGCACTGCTTGTTCCAGATTGTCATCATATATTCCTTTCAGAAAGTTGTTCCCCTCATCTGTTCCAATGTTCATGATCTATCTATCTGTTCATTATCTTGCTGAAGATTTTCTAAAAATAACTAGACCAGTACATTGACAGAGAACTTAAAGAAATACAATCTGGATTTAGCAGAGGCCATAGCAATAAGGTTATCATTCTCAATGTCAAATTGATCTTGGCTAAACACAGAGAGTACCAGAAGTATGTGTATTGTGCTTTATCAACTGTGCAAAGGCATTGACTATGTGGTTCCCAGTAAATTGTTGTTAACATTGAGAATAATGAGAATCCCAGAACACTTGATTATGCTCATGTGAAACCAATAGCTAGACCAAGAAGCCATTGTCTGAACAGAGCAAAAGGAACACTGTTGTTGTTGGTGTTGTTTGGTACCATCAAGTCGTAGATGACTCATAGCGGCCCTATGAACAAAAGGCCTGAGCATGGTTCAAAAATCAAGAAAGGAGTGTATCAAGAATGTATCCTTTCTCCATATCATTTCAGTCTGTATACTGAACAGATCATTTAAGAGGTTGGACTTAATGAAGAAGAACGTTGCATCAGAACTGGAAGAAGACTCAGCAACAGCCTGTGTTATAAAGATGAAATACCCTTGATTGATAAAAAAACTAAGGGAGACTTGAAATGTTTGCTGCAGAAGACAAAGAAAACAAAAATCTTTACCACCAAGTACATGGGCAGCTTCATGATAGATGGAGAAAAGATTGAAGTTGTTAGTAATTTCATCTTATTCATAATCAACACCCTTGGCATCAGCAGTCAGAAAATCAAAAGATGAGTTGCACTAGGAAAATACCATGTGAATAACTTTTCCAGAGTGCTTAAGAACAACAATGGCAGTCTAAAGACTAATGTGTGTCTGATCTAGGCCACTGTATTCTCAATTGTTTGCTATGTATATGAGAGCTAGGCAATGACTAAGGATGACAGAAGAATTGATGCCTTTGTGTTGTGATGCTGGGGAAGGGTACTGAACATAAAGAGAACAAACAAGTCTTCCGTGGAGAGGGTGAAACCAGCTTACTCATTGGAGGCTAGGATTTTGAAAGTCCATCTCACATACTTTGGGTATGTTGTCAAGAAGGACCAGTCCTCAGAGAAAGAGTGTGATCTTTTGATTTTTTTGACAGCTGCTAACATGAGTGTTGTTTGTGGAATCAATAGTGAAATAGTTGGCAATATCAATCTTTTCTATATCTAACACGATGCTGTGTATCGGTCCATTGGTGAAGGTTTTTGTTTTCTTGATGCTGAGATGTAGCTTAATGTTTTGTTGGGTTTTTTTAGTGTATTTTAATAAATTAACAACATTGTACCATCAAGTTGGAACTGATTCATAGCTGACACTCCAGAGCCTTTCAGAGACTCTAAATCACAGGATATAAGATTGGCCTTGAAGCTCCTTAGAAGTAACTTGCAGATTTGAACATGTACTATAATCCCAAAGGCATGGTGTTTAAATTCTTCTGCTGTACTTTGGGAGAAAGATGGGCAATCTCTTCCCATGCTTTTTATTGCCTTTGAAAACACACTGGAGGGTCAACTATAAGTCAGTTATGATTCAACAGCACACAACAACTACACAACCTTTGGGTTGAAAATACACTCCTTAACCATTTGGCCACTAGAGTTCCCTTTTCTTAATGTTACTATCATGTACTGTCAAGTGGGAACCAACTCATAACTGATACTTCAGTAGGTTTTCAGAAGCAGTAAATCACACAGGAGAAGAGTGTCTTTCTTTCTCAAACAGAACATACCTTTGAGCTGACAAGGGAACTCCTTACCATTAAGCCACCAAAGCTCCTCTCATATCTAATGTTTTTGTTAGCTGTTATCAAGTACAATTCAAAACAACCCTATGAATGATAGACTTGAACCCTCTCCTATCCCGTGTTATCTGCACAATCTCTGATACAAACCCCAATGCTGCAGTCACTGTGTCAGTCCAGTTGGCTAACGGTCTTCCTTCCCTTTGATGTCCCTCTCTAAGGAATAGCTTATCCTAATAACACGTCCAAAGTATGTGAGGTAAAAGCCTTATTATCTTTGCTACCTAGGAGTACTCTAGCTTCACCTTTTCTAAGAAATATCTATTTATTCTTTTGGCAGTCATAGGATATTCAGTACTCTTCCCCAACACCACAGTTAAAAGACATCAATTATTTTCCATCATCCTTATTCATTGCCCAGCTCTCAATATCTTAATAAGTGTTGTTATTATTGTTGTGTTCCATAGAGTTAGAACTGATCTGTAGCTGACCTTCTGGCAGGTTTTCAGGAGCAGTTAATTGCATGACAGGAGATTGCTCATCTTATCCCAGCTGGTGGCCTTGAACTGCGTGTCTTCAGGATTGCCGTGTAGCTTTTTTCCTTTAGGACACCGGACCTCTCTTCTTATAATAAGTGATATAAATGATATAATTTTACACAATTATGCCAATATTCCGCTCTGAAGTCCATTGTGTATCTGAGTCATCAATGATTCAATGTCACCTGACACCAACAATAGTGGCAATCATATTTGTTCTTCAAAAAGTCTTAAATAGTTTCTTTATTGAAACTTTTTTAAAAATTGTGATTAGTTTATCACACCATCAAAAATAACAAGCAAATCAGTGAGTACACAAGCACTGAAAATATTATTTCATGTGCTTTACCAAAAAAAGCAATTGTTATATGACATAAATTTCAGTATATATTCCAGGCACAGAGATATTAGAATCCCTTGGTGGTGCAAATTAAAAAATAAACAAAACAAAACACCCAACCTATTGTTAATCAGTCTTATCGACTGCCAAAAGGACAAGCACATATGTGTTGGAGAAGGTATAACTGGAGTGCTCCTTGGAGGCAAAGATGATGATGGGAGGGCTATTCATTGAAGAGAGAAATCATGCTTGGAAAGAAGGAGGGATGATGAAGAAAATCATCATTGGTAAGGTAAACTTACCAATCAAGCAGATGAAAATCATCAGTCACGTGGACTGACTACAGCAATGGGCTCAAATGTCTAAGAGATTGTGATTCAGATCTGTTGTTCATAGTGTCACTATAAGTCATAGTTGACTCAGCAGTACCTAACATCAACAACATTATTAATCAAAGAGTTGGAAGTTTGATTCTATGCAAACATAACTCGGGTGAAAGAGCTGGTGATATACTTCCAAAGTATCAGCCACTGATAGTTCAACGGTGCAGTTTTATTCAGAAACACATGACGTCTCCAGGAGACAAAAGAAACTTAGCAGAAACTTGTTAAAGGCATATTAAAATAGAAAATATATGCACATTATAATTGTTAAAGTAAGCTAATTTAGATAAAGTTGTATTCCCATTATTCAACAGTAAAAAATGAATATGTATTATTCAATAAATGA
>NW_006399826.1:7514176-7528240 GCF_000299155.1 Elephantulus edwardii
AAATTTTATTTAAAAACTTACAAATAACAAAAAATATTCATCATCTCTATGATTGGTGAGTAAATTTCTGGGCATTTCTGAGTACAGTAATTTATAAGAATAAAATAAATGCATTCTAGCTAAGTTTATTAGCATAAATTAATTTCAGAAGCAAAAGAAAACAGATAAATTAGCTTAAGTAAATTAAAACAGTAGAATATTTGACAAGAGTTGAAATGAATGGAATAGACATATGTAAAACATGGTTAGATCTCAGAATAACACTAAGAAAGAAAAGTTCTATTGAAGCTCGTTTACCTTAATTATAAAGTATTCAAAACAAAACAAACAACGTCACTATAAACTACACACAATGGTCATGGTATCAAAATTGTAAAAAAAAAATGACGTAGGAAATTATGCCATACTGGGGAAGATAGGAAAGTGACAAGCAAGAAGGTGGGTGGGAAAGAGATGACTTATACTAATAGGGATAGAACCAATGGTCCTTGAAAGGAGATGAATTCGTTTTATATAAGTGGAGATCTAATAAGCAATTATATTATATATTCAACTAACTATGGAGACCTGATGACACAACTGTTAAATAGTTTTGTAGCTAATGGAAAGATAAGCACCAGTTAGTTGCTTCATGAAAGTTGAACCTGCTGGATGCTTCATAATAGAAAGATGTGCCAGTCTGTTCCCTTAATGACTATACCCTTGAAAATCCTGTGGGCTAGTTCTACTCTATCCTGTAATGTAATACTATGAGTTGAAATCAGCTAGACAGCAGCAGATTGGGGTTTGGTATTTGTCTTGCTAAGTATTTTGATCATGAATTCCAATGTTTTGTGTGGTCTCATCATCATGTATATATTCTTAGGACTAAAATTTAGACCAAAACAGCAAGCTAGTGTATTTGCTATTCCTTTTTCTTTTTCATGCAATAATTGAATAATTTTTTTTCAAGCCTCAGATTGAAGAAATAATTGGGCTTGGTTTTGTGATTTAATCTTGGTGTAACAGAATCTTGTTCGGTCATTTATCTCAATAATACACCAAATTTCGCCTTGTCTTAAGTTGAGTAGTCCTTTTCATCCTCATTATTTAGTTTATGTGCCCATCTAACAAAGAAGTAGATGCTAAAGATTTTGGTCATTCATCCTTGAAGGCTGAATTAATATTAGCTCCTTTAAAGAACAGACAGCAGAGAGAAATTTAGCAATAACAGCCTGTTTACTTGTTAAAGATATTCTTGGGTTGAAATGGAATTTCCAAAACTAGGTTAAACACCTGCATAAAAGCAACATAATATTTCCCATGATGAAGTGTGTTCATACTTTTATAAAACATATGTGAAACACACATAAGCCAATTAATTTCTAAAATAATACAGTATAATTGGTATCACCTTCATGCTAGAGTAGATGCTAAAATAATTGAAATACTTTAGATTTCACTATATATTTTCTATGTTATGTTGTAGTTGTTGTGTGCTGTCATGCCAAAACAGACTCATAGTTTACCCTTCAGCTTATTTTCAAAGGCGGTAAACCATATGGGAGGAGATTTCCCATTTTCTTGAAGAGCAGCTGTTGGGTTAAATTCCTGTGTTTTGGGGATTGCAGCACAGCTTCTCATCACCAAGCCATCAGAGCTTCCTTAAACTGAATGAGAAGAAATTGCCCATCTTCCTCCCACCAGGCACATGAAGTATATACTTTCTGTTATATTGGTCTACACTCAGTAACACAAGGGGAACTAAGACTTTGATAATTATGTTTTGCAGACTTAACAGGAAGGAATAATGATAAACAAGTAGAAAATCAGGAGGATCAGACAAATATATAAAGGGTATCAGTTAAGAAAAACACTTGCTATAAAAAAATTATAGCACATTATGGCAGATCCCAAATATTAGCGAGAGGGTGGTTTTAAGGAACTAGCAAATGAACACTAGCATTCAGAACATTCTTAGGGTATTCTGTACTTTAAGCCAGGATCCATCTGACATCAGCAATGATATCCTTGATACCATGACCTCTTCTAAAGCCAGATTGAACTTCCGATAATCAACCACTTTTTAATGATCTTCAACAATATTTTGCTTTCATGTTGTTGTTAATGTTACATGCTCTTGAGTATGACTCATAACAACCTTATGAACAAAAAATCTGTACCTCGTTCTATATCGTGCCATCCTCACGCTTCCATTGCAGCAGTCACCATGTCAATCCATCTGGTTGAGGGTTTTCCTTTCCTTTGCCAACCCTCCACCCTTGCGAGCATCATTTCTCTCTCCAAGGAATAGCCCCTTCTAGCAATATACCCAAAGTATGTGTGATGAAACCTCATCATTCTTGCCTGCAAAGAGCACTACAGCTGCACCTTCTCTAAGACTTATCTGTTTGTCTGTCCTCTTGGTGGTCCATGAGATGCTCTTCTCCAACATCACAGCTCTAAGGCAACAATTCTTTTTCAGTTATCCTCCTTCATTGCTTGCCTACCTCTCAGATGCATAGCAAGGGAATGGAAAAGCTATGGCCCGAATCTGATGCACTTTAGTCCTCAAATTGACATTACTCCTCAACAATTTTGTTGCTTTCATGAGATATTAAATTGTTTTATAATTTCTGCATTCTGTTGGATCACTTTTCTTGGGAATGGGGACAAGTATGGATTGCTTATGGCCAGGTAGCTGTCCTCCAATTTTCCTAGTATAAACTGATGAGCACATCCAGGGCTGCATCTTTTAATTGTAATATGTCAGTTAGTCTTTCATCAATTCCTAGAGACTTAATTTTTGCTAATACTTTCAGTGCAGCTTGAACTTCATTTTTTGTCATCATTGGCTTTTATTCTCATGGTACTTCCTGAAATTTTTTAGTGTCAACCCCTTCTTTTTAGTACAGCAATTCTGTGTCTTCATTCCGTTTTCTTTTAATGCTTCCTGGATCATTCAAGACTGTACTCACCGTTCTTTCAGTGTTGCAACTCAAGGCTTGTATTTGTTCTTCAATTCTCTCAGTTTGAGAAATGCCAAGTAACTTCTTGCCTTTTTATTCTCTTCACATTTTGTTAGATTTTGCTTTAGCTTCTTGAGCTGCCCTCTGAAATCTTCTGGTCAGCTCATTGACTTCAGCATCTCTTCCTTTTGTTTTGGATTCTCAACACTCTAATGCGATTTTCATAGTCATCCATTTAATTTCTTTCTTCCTTTTTTATGTTGGTTGTGACCTTTTGCTCTCTTCATGGATGATTTCCTTGATTTCCTCCTATAGTTCTTTTGGTCTTCAAACTTAGTGTTCAATGCCTCACACCTGTTCTTAAGAATATTCTTAAATTTAACAGGGATAGACTTTAGGATGTATTTTGGTTCCTGTGCTCTAATTTTCTTCAGCTTAAATTTAAACTTTCACTTAAGTAATTAGTTGTCTGGTTAGGTTTCAACTGCAGATATTACGTTTCTCCAAAGATTCTTTCTGCAAATACAGTCACTCTGATTTTTGTGCAGTCCATCAGGTAATGTCCATGTGTAAAAGTTGGCATTTGTGGTTTTGTTTTGTTTCTTTAAAAGGGTATTTGCTATGAATAAATCATTAAGCATACAAAATACCATCATTCAATTTCTGGCCTCATTTCGTCGCCAAGTCCATATTTTCCAACTACCATTCCTTCCTTATTGTTTCACACTCTTGCATTCCAATCCTCAATAATTATTGGTGCATCTTGATTGCATGTTTGACCCATTTCATCATGCAAAATTTGCTGGGAACCTTCTATCTCCTCCTCTTTAGGTTTAGTTGTTGATGCCTATCTTTGAATGATAGTCATATTAACAGATATTTTTAGTATACATTTAGATAGTATTCTTTCATTCAGCATTGTACTTCAGGGTGGGTCTCGAAATTTCCTTTTTAACAATGAAAGCAACATCATTCTTCCTTAGTTTTTCATTCCCAGCATAGTAGATCATGTGATTGTCTGATTCAAAGTGGTCCATAGTTATCCTTCTCAGTTTACTGATTTCTAAAATGTCAATCTTCATACATTCCATTTAATTTTTTACAACTTCCACTTGTCTTACTAGAAATTCTTTATGATGGTCCCTCTATTCTGTTGAAAGATGATTGGTTAGAAAGCAGGGCTCAGACTGAGTCTAAAGTTTTGTTTCAAGCTCGACTGTTAGGAAAATTGCCTCTGATAGGTCAAAATTTATACATTTAAACTAATTCCCATACACTCATTCCTCACTTACCCCTTCCTGTCTGGTGGTAGTAATCCTCACTCTAATAATA
Organism: Elephantulus edwardii; assembly: GCF_000299155.1. Classification (NCBI taxonomy): domain Eukaryota; kingdom Metazoa; phylum Chordata; class Mammalia; order Macroscelidea; family Macroscelididae; genus Elephantulus; species Elephantulus edwardii. The sequence continues at coordinate 7,518,457 of NW_006399826.1, forward strand.
GATAATCATCTTTGGAATGTTAAGTCTCATGTGTAGTTTGAAAAACCATACGCATTTACTTCCAATGTGAGGGCTTCGTTGGGATTTCTGTGGCAGAAGAAACAACTTCACTCAAAACTTTGTGTCGTAATTGTAACTACATGACAGAATTGTTTGCCTATTCTAAAGTTTACTTACATAAGAAAGAAAAAGCTAAAGAAATTCTAGAATTTCAATTCAGAAGAAAGTTCTAGTTATTTTAAGCCTAGAGATACCTGTGTCAATCTTCCCAAATATAAGAGTGAACATAAGTTATTTTTAGTTAGATTGGCCTTTATTAAAACTCCAAAGGTGTTAGGTAAAGAGTTCTTTTTATTTCTAGATAAGTTAGAACATTACAAAGAAAAATTGCATTTCTTCTTGTATTCTCTGATTTTATTTTGTCGAGTGTGATAATAGTTACCCATTATGGACAGTGTTTGGTGGAGCTCTCCGATAAAACAAGCTTGGAAGCAGAGGTGGCATCCACTTCCAAAACAGCTTGCCTCCGAAATCTCCATGAACTTGGATGAAGGTTATAAAAGTGTTCAGGCCTTTTGTTAATAGGGTCACTATGAGTCGTCTATGACTCAATGGCACTTAACAACAACAACAACAACAACAAATGTAGTCACTAAAATAATTATGAATATAAGTGGAATATTGTCTGATATTTCCCAAAGATGAGCCACTTACATTGCAAGATACTGACTACATAATTGATGATGAGTTGCCACCTCAAAATTAAGTTGAATTTATTGAGATAGGTGGAGTAAAATTGTCAGGACCTTTATTTCCAGAAATAGTAGTATTCAGAATGAGAACAAACAACTGCAAATATTCATTAGTAAAAGGTAGATGAAATGTACAAACTATGAATGTAGAAGAGTTTAAGGTGTCAAGAATAAAATAGCACTATGAAATATTTCTATACGCTTCACCAAAGAAGACATTCAGATGGCTAACAAGCACATGAAGAAATGTTCAAAATCCCTAATTCTCAGAGATGCAAATTAAAACAACTATGATATTTCATAGTTTCTCACCCCAGTCAGAATAGCAAAATTTAACAGAACAGCAAGCAACAAATGCTGGCAAGGTTGTGGACAAACTGGAACCCTTATTTATTGTTGGTGGAAGTATGAAAAGGTGCAACCACTGTGGAAGGCAGTATGGCACTTTCTCAAAAAGTTGCAAATAGAGATACCATTTGACCCAGCAATTCCTCTACTGGGAATATACCCTAATGAGACCATAACTGACATCCAAGCAGATATATGCACACCTATGTTTATTGCAGCTTTGTTCACAATAGCAAAAAGTTGGAAACAACCTAAGTGCCCATCAACAAACGAATGGATAGAGAAGCTGTGATATATTCACACGATGGAATACTATGCTGCATTGAAAAACAAGGAACTCATGCAATATTATTAAAAATGGGTGACCCTGGAGGACATTATGCTGAGTGAAGTACCTCAGTCACAAAAGGACAAATTCTTCATAGTGCCACTGTTGTAAAATAGGACTGACATCAGGGTTGGGGGGAGACTGAGAAGGATGGGTTCATATTGCATTGAAACAGATAAGGGAGAAAACTGTTTAAAAGGGATATGTGATTAGGTATTTTTGTCATGACAGGAGTCCAGAGAGAAGGCTGCATAGTGGAGTGGACCTGGGGGGAGGGATTGTAAAACAAAGAAAGAATGTTTCTTTTACTTTTCCAAGGGGGTAATGTACTGGGGGGGGGAGGGCTGTGAGGGAAGAAAAGTGCAACAGTGAATGAATGGTGGAAAAATATTTCTATACGGGGTATTGCTATATCACTATTCAAAATCACTGTAAAATATCCTTGTACAAGGTTTTACTTAGCTAAATTGACTTGATACTGACCATTTGAATTGATCACTCATATAATCTATTATTCAAGAAATGACAACTTGAAGAATAAAAATGCATTTATCAACAACAAAAAAAAATCAAAATCTGTACTTAAGTGCAGTCCTGCCAGTGATAATAGCCAAGTGCTAAAAAGAATAAAAAAATGTTTAATACTCAAATTCACCCACTAATCACTTATGCCAAGAATTGAACATTTGTATACGCTATTGAAATCTAGGATGGATCCACTATGCGATCAATATGTGTTGATAATTAATAGTTTTTAGATTGTGAGAACTGGAGACAAAGGAGGTGGAGCAGCGCACAGAAACAAATTACTTCTATAAACTACCTACCGTGATGATAGAGGATATGCCTGAGACTGTATGATGGACTTTTACAAGTTCAGTGACTTATTCATTGCCAATATATTTTCTTTAACATCTTAAACAGCACTGTAAAATTAACCATGCCAGATGGAATGCACACTGTCTATGTTTTTAGAAAGAGACATTGGAGAATATCAAGATTAGCAGTCAGAATAAGATCAGCACTGACTGCTGAACAGATCATCAACTTCTCATAAACAAGTTCAAGTTGAAGTTGAAAATTGAAAGCCACTCCATGACAGCCAAAACAGGGCCGTCAGTATACATCACCTAAATTTAGAGACCAACTCAAGAATAAATATGACTAATTGAATGCTAAGTACTGACAGTCAGATGAGTTATATGATGACATCAAGATTGAATGTATGAAGAAAGCAAAATCTCACTTATGAAAAGCAAGAAAGACTCAAATGAGTATCAGAAGTCTCTGAAACTTGTCCTTGAATATAAAATGGCTAATAGAAGAGTGTTGAATATACAATGGACTGCTAGGAGAACAAACAGCTTCTTCCTAGAAAGGCTGAGACCAGGTTGCTCCTTGGAGGCAAGGATTCTGAAGCTTCTTCTAATATACTTTGGACATGTTTCAAGAAAGGGTCAGTCCTTGGAGAGGGTCATCATGCTTGGGTGGGTTGAGGGACAGCACAAAAGAGGAAGACTCAATGAGATGGATTGATTCAGTGACTGGGGTAATGGAGTAGGTGTGTCAGAGACGTTAAAACTGGCACAGGATAGAGCAGGTTTTAGGGCTGCTGTACATAGGGTCACTATGAGTCACAGGCGACTCGACAACATATAACAACAACAACAACAACAATGGAAATGGAAGAAATTATGAAGTTATAAATATCAGAGTTGGCAGTAATTTCAGTAAATTTGTCTGGCTTAATTTATTGTTTAGTTAGAACTGCTGATGTGCTTAGTATAGCTCCTCACTTCAAATTGTGCTTTAAAAAACATTCCTAAAGGATGAATAGGTTTACTTAGCTTCTTAGTTTTATCTAGGACTGCTATTACATAAATGCCACAAGCAAATGACTTTAACATAATATACTCTTGTTCTCTCATCGTTTAGAAGGTAAAGGGTAGAACTGTGAATTCAGAGAAATGGTTCTAAGAGAAGGTGTACTTTCTTTGTTTCTCCTTATTCTGGGAGGTTCCTAGGGCAAGAACTTCCAGTTCAAATTATACACTGTGCTCTCGGCTCTTCTTTCTTGGTGCTGGTAGGTGTTTCTCTCTTCTTTTGCCTCTAATAAAAGAAAGGGTGATGCATACTAAGCCTTCAGGTAAACTCCTCTTCTTACAGCATAGCACATTGGTGACTGGACTCCTTAATCCATGTTACACCCATTACTAATCTCCTTATATAAATTTATGGCTGAACATATTATAGAGTGTTGTGTAGTTGATTCTGTGGCTATATTTATGGCATCTTACATCATGAAATATCTGCCAAATATCTGGAAGTCATGACCTAGCCAAATTGACACTTATCATTAGAGACAACATACAGTGTATGAAAGGGAAGTATGGAAATTTTAAGAAACTTGAAAAGAATACCATCCACTCTCGCAGAACACTTTTCAGGATGAGTCTGAGGCTGAGAGGAAATTCTTCCATAATCCACCAGCTATTATTAGGTGTCATAGAATCACTTGTAATTAAAAGAAACTCATATAACATAGCATGAAACACTGAATAGTCCTGCACCAACATCATAATCATGGCATTGTTTGCGCTCATTGTTGCAGTTGTCATGTTGGTTCATCTTAGTGAGGTTCTTTCTCTTTTTCACTGCCCTGTTAATTTACCAAGTATTGTGTCTTTGTCAGGGAATAATTGCTTCTGATGACATAAGAAATTTTAGCAACCTTCTTTCTGAGGAGTATTCTGGCTGTACTTCTTCTAGTAAGGTTTCTAAACAAGAAAAAATGGGCACTGGGCCACAGGGCCACAAGTATCTTTCTAAAAGGGCCAGAGGCAGTAAGACTAGCTCAGCCTCTTACTGCCCCTGAGCAGAAAGCAGATGAAGAGCCTGTAGCCAAGTCCCATGGTGTCTTTAGAATCACACCAACAGCAAGGGTTTCATTTATTCATTGCCTACTCATAGTTACAATACCACCAATGGGGTTTATTAGATAAATGAGTGGGGGAGGTAAAGAATATTTCACAACACAAGACCAAGCTTTAGCCCAACCATGCCAAGGCACGATTCCTCAATAAATCCAGGCTCCGGTTTTAGTTCAACAGTCAAATCCGAAACATCCAGCAAGGTTTGCCACAAAGTAGTTTTATGTCAGCTTCTCCTTTTTTCAAGAACTGTGGCCAGCACGAATGTAAAAAGGTTCAGGTGATACCTCGTTAGTGTTTGTCCACAGCAATACCACAGTCTCTCCACTATCAGGGTGTCATGCTTACCAGGATCTTGTCACCACAAGCCTTGCTCACCTCAGGTCTTGCTGCCCTGTGTGTTTAAACACTCTTTCTGTTATCTTAGTCCCACAGCTGATGCTGGTTTGCAAAACTATGTGTCTGTAGTTATAGTAGCTGAAGACCAGAGGGGACTAACTAATGGCTAACAAAAGCCAAATTTTAGGCTAACACCACAGAAGGTCATGGTATAGTTTATGCTCTTTGTCAACAGCATAATGTAAAGGCATCAGATCTTCTTCAGTATTCTTTATTTATTATACAACTTCACACAAGCAGGAGTTAATTCAAGATAACATGGCCTAGATCAGAAGCATATTGATTTCAAAGTTAGCAGCTTAATAGATTAAAACCATGTACTTTTGGGATTGAAGTGTGGCTTCTTATCATTGTTTCACTTTCATTTTTCTCTGACGATTCCTATGTAGTTCAATATCTTGCCCATAGAACTTTTGAATTTGCCTTTTATGGCTTGGTTTTAATCCAGTTCTTATATATTATAGCTCTTATAATTAGATTGTGCGTTAATTTTTAAATAATATATAACCTCTGGAGACTAAGGTCCGCCTGATGCAGGCCATGGTTTTTGCAATCACTTGTTATGCATCAGAGAGTTGGACAATGACTAGGGAGGATAGAAGGAGAATTGACGCCTTCGAGCTGGGGTGCTGGAGAAGAGCATTGAATGTACCATGGACTGCCAAGAAAACAAACAGATACATTGTAGAGAGGATTAAACCAGGCTGCTCCTTGGAGGCAAGGATTCTGGGGCTTCGTCTGACATACTTTGGACATGTTGTAAGGAGAGACAGGTCTTTGGAGAGGGACATCATGCTGGGTAGAGTGGAGGGACAGCACAGGAGGGGAAGACCCTCTATGAGGTGGATTGATTCCGTGACTGGGGCACTCAGGATGTGTGTGTCAGAGGCAATGAGATTGGCACAGGATAGAGCAAGGTTTAGGGCTGTTGTACATAGGATTGCTATGAGTCGTAAACGACCCGATTGCACACAACAACAACAACATCTAAATATCATTTATTTAACTAATTTAGCACATCACAAAAATATCATCACAAGTTTCTAGTAAATTCCATTTGCTTTTTTCCTTGTACTGTTTTTATGCTTGAGGGTTTATCAAGCTTTCTTGAGACATGGATGTGACTACCAAGGGATATAGAATTGTGTTGAGAGAGCTATTGGTTAATCTCATAATCACTGAGTGACTTGTTCAAACAGTGTATGTTAAATATTGTCAGGAAAATATTATTGAGTGACATCATTAAAGAAGAATTATTTAGAAAGAAATTCAATATTTTTGAGAGTATCATTCACAGAGATAAATTATTAGGACATAGTTTGGTTTGTGGTGGAAAACATGGAAAATGACATTAAAAATACATTAAGGATCCACATTGTGGAAAATATTGAGATATTGTTCATACTATTAGGAATATCAAGTATGTAATTGTCATTAATATCAATAATTTGAGTGATAATTAACTATTAGATGTTGCTATGTTTGCTATTAATGCCTCTTCCTTTGTACTTTCTCATCTATCCATTAGTTTTGCTTACACTAAGTTCTTTAGATATACAGGCTCTGTTTATGATTCTCTTGGGTTTATTTGTACATTTGTGTTTAATGGCATCAAATACCCTACCCCTCATTTTATAAATTGGAGGTGGTAGATGTTGAATAGGACACAGGTTCAGTTTCTACAGTTACCAAGTTTGCGTTTAGAAACTTTGTTCTCAAACATTCCTCACCCTTCCTTATCTTGGTTATATGTGAATTCCTTTGGCCTCTGATTCCACTTTTCTCCTGTTGAGACTCATGGCTGTTGATTTGGCTGACTGTTTAGCCCTGTGCCCTTATCTATTAATCTTGTCTTGGAAAACAAGGCTCACTCTCTGACCCTTGTTATAGTCACTCGGGTTGCACCTTCCTCTTCCTTAGGCAGAGACTATCTCTTTACTTGACATGCCCATAAAGCAATCAATGTGACCTACAGGACTGCTGAGGCTGGAGATGGAAAGGGTCTTCATTAGGCCAATCCAATCTCTAATCAGATCTTCTCCAGTTGGCAGTAGGTAATGTGGAATTATAACTGATTTGCTGATAGAGGAGGCTGAAGACCTGGAGGAAAGTGATGCTCCCTCCTTCCTATTTCCAAGACAAACCTTACACCAACTCCTTTCTGTCTGTTACCTAGACTCTGTCTGTTACCTAGACTCTTCTTGTTACAACTAAGGCCACTGTTATCTCTTCTGTTCAGATGCTTTCTCCTGAAGGTGTCATTCCCCTTGGGAAAACTTTGTTTCTAAATCCTCGAAGATAGGTAGATTCTTTGTAGAAGTCCTTTTAAAATTTATCTCTGAAACTCTCCTTAATGAACAGTGGATATTACAAGCAAGCTTTAAATTGCTCTTTAATGTCTGGTTATATAAAAGTAAAGAGATTTCTTCCCTGACTGTGCCATTGCAAAGGACACATGGCTTTCAGGGCTGGTAGAATGTTCTTTTAAATACGCTAAGACATGCTGAGGATGAATTTCACTTTTGGAAACATTAAAGAACTGAATATGGTTAAAACTGACATGCAGCATAAAGTATTTTGCTAATGATATAATTCTCAGTGAAAAAACAGGATTTATTTTTTTTAAAGGTGATAGAGTTTCATGAACTGACCTTAATCACTCATGTGTCATTATTCCTGAAAAACATTTATCTATTGTTCTCTGCATTTCACCTACATGACACCTGTAAAACTCACACTTCAATAGCCTGAATAGGATCTTGGCATAGGTTATATCTATATCTGTGTTATTATGGCACTTACTACATTGTGAAATAGTTCATTTTTTTTAAAAAATTTTTTTATCTCTCTACAGTAATGTCCTAGAACAAAGTGAATATGTCATAATCATCCTTGTACAATGCTTGGCACATAAAATGTACACAATAAATATTTAGCAAATGCATAAAATATTAACTATGAATGATTCTTTGGTGAAGGTGAGACATATAAATATATCTGTGCAAATTATTTCAAAATGTATTTGGTTTCTCCACTGCCTGATATGTGCACATGATCTTCCTTGTTTCTGTTGACTAATTCCATATTTAACTTCTCTAATTTTCTAAAAGTAACATGTATTATTCTTGGGAACCCCAAAAAAGAATAATAAAAGTTTACAAAAATACGAGACTATAAATGGTTTTATCTATCTCATAGTCAAAATTAGCAAAAGGTATCTGTTATATTTATAGGAAACTTAAGTTTAGAGAATGAATTGATGTATTATTAGTCTTTCTTTCTTGATGGTATTATATAATTGCAATTCATGAGCTAAAGATGAGATTCTCATAGAAGAGTATATATTGTGTCTCTTGAGTTTTTTAATAATGCTAAACTTTCATATTCATAAAAAAAATTTGCAGCCTCTAACAAAGATCCTCCAAGTAACATACCAGCTTATTCATGTGTGGTAAATATACTTTATAGAAAGTTAATCTTAAAAGGCAACAATTTTAGCATTCAACCTTCATCTTTGGTTTCCTCTTCTTTGTGAATTTAACCTGAGGTGGTAAATACAGAAGTTTGTCCTTTGTGGAATGAATGTCTCATGTAAATTACCCTACCTTTTCCCCACCCCCACCTCACCCCCAATATACCCAAGTCCAAAGATTTGAAACAGAACTGTATAATTGGAGATAAATCTTCTCTAGGTGTTTTGATTAGAATTTAGCTGTGAAGCCATCTGGACCATGACTGTTTTGGGGGGAGAGTCTTTTCATGATCTGCTCAATTTCTTCTTTTGTAATGAGTCTACTCAAGTGGTCTACAAATGTGCATGTCAATCCAGGTAGAATGTGACTTTCAAAGAATTAGAAAACTCATGCTGTTGTTGTTAAGTGCCGTGGAGTCACAGGCACCTCATAACAACGCTATGAAATAAGTCCTCAACAGTTGCATGACTTTCATCCTTTCTCCACGTTCATAGGGTTTCCTGAGGCAAGCTATTTACGGAAGTGGAGCTCCAGCTTCCAAGCTTGTTTTAGCCAAGGAGCACCACCAAACACTGTCCGCCATGGGTAACCATTATTGCATTTGACACGTCAGTGTCACAGTGTTCAGCTTCACAGTGACCACAAGTTGCCTCTGTATGGCAAGTGGACACAGCAGGGCTATATGACCTAGAAGAATGTTTCACCAAACAAAGACAAGCCTTAGGGCTGCGGATTAGAGCCACCCACCTGTGGCTTGGTAGCATCACTTCTGGTTCAATAGGCAAACTGGTATCTCTGTATGTTAAGTGCCATCGGGTTGTGGGCAACTCATAGCAACCCTATGAATGAAAGTCTTCGATAGTTGCATGACTTTAGGAAATGAACAAATTATATGCTTTCATTTTTAAGCTTCATCTTTTTTCTTAATTAAAAAAATTGGGATTTTAATGAAATTTATAGAGAACTTGGATTTTCATTCATTTATTGTTGCACATTTTCTTCCCTGCCCTCTCCCCAGTTCACTTTTCTCTTTGAAAAAAAAAATCATTGTTGTATAATTCCCCACTTCCACCCCAGTCCACTTCACTATACAGCTCTTATTCTGGACTATAGTCATACAATACCTAATCATATATTCCTTTTAAGCAGTTCTTTCCCTCATCTATTGCAATGAAGTGTAATTATTTATCCCCTCTTCTTTTTGTTTTCCCCCAACCTTGATGTCACTCATGTTTTATAACAATGGCATTATGCAGTATTTGTCCTTCTGTGACTAAGATATTTCACTCAGCATTGTGTCCTCCAGGATCATCCATTTTGTATAATATTTCATGAGTTCCCAGTGCTGCGTAGTATTCCATTGTGTGAATATACTACCACTTCTCTATCCATTTATTTGTTGATGGACACTTGGGTTGTTTCTATCTCCTTGTTATTGTGAACAACTCAGCAATAAACATGTGTGCGCATGTATCTGTTTGGGTGGCAGTTCTAGTTTTTATAGGGTATATTCCCGGTAGTGTAAATGCTGGAAATGGTATTTATATTTCCAAC
>NW_006399826.1:7534268-7544411 GCF_000299155.1 Elephantulus edwardii
TTCTCTTTGGTGTTGTTGCTTGTTACTTTGGTTCATCCAGTTTTCTGTGGCAGCTCTGTAAGAAGGACATCTCTCAGTGTTTCCTGCAACACTGATCTTATTTTCATAAACTCCCTTAGGTTTGATTTTTCTGATAATATCTTGATCTCTCTTTCATATTTGATGGAAAGTTTTGCTGGGTACAATAATTTGGTTGACAGTTGTGTTCTTTGAGTGTTCAATATGTGTCATTCCACTATGTTCTTGCTCACATGGTTTTGGCTGAGATATTGACAATTAATCTTATTTACTCTCTCTTATAGGTTACTCTTTGTTTCTTCCTTGCTACTTTCAGAATTCTCTCATCTTTGGTTCTGGAAATTTGACTATGATATGCCTTGGTGTTTTTATTTTGGGGAATATTCTATATGGTGTTCACTCATTTTCTTGAATATATATTCTCTCATTCGTCATTATTCCTGGAAAATTTTCTTCTAGTAAATTTTCCACAACTTTTTTGGTAACTTTACTTATTTCTTCCTGTTCTGGGATTTCAATGATGCAAATGCTATTTCTCTTGATGATGTCCCACATTATTCTTAACTTTTCTTCTTTTTCATTCCTTTTTTATTCTGCTTTTTGTTCTAGCAGATCAGTGGTGACAACTCTATCTTTTATTTTACTGGTTCTGTGTCCCATCTCTTTAACTCTATTCATGTGTCCCTCCAACATGTTGACAGCATCTGAAACTTTGATCCCCATATTTTGGATTTTAGTTTCTTGTCTTTCCAGAACCTCTAATGCCTTGTTTGTTTTATCTACATTGTTTTGGAGTGGGTTTTTTTTAAGCTCCTTGTGATTTTTGCTTTCAGTGTCCTGTAATTCTTCAAGTTTGTCTTTCACCCATTGAAAATATTCAGTCATTGTTTCTGTCTCAGAAAGTTCCATCAGATTTTCTGGCTTCAGGAAATCCGTTGATACTGTGTCACTTTGGGGGAGTGATATCTTACTTTCGTCTTGTATAAAGTGTGAGTAAGCCTGCTTCTTACACGACATTGTTGTGATAAAGTTTTTCATGCCTGAGGCGATAGCAGGTTCTTGATCTGACATCACTGCTCCAGAGGAAAGTGGGGCAGCTACCCTGTCTGGGTTTCTCTCTGAAGTTCTGACTCAAGGAAAGACTTGCTTCAGATCAGGAGGGAAAAGGCCTATGAATTATCAGCCTCCTCTGTCAGACAACTACTATAGCTAGCGTAGTCCAAGTTGCTACAGGTTAAAGACAGCTCACATTTTGAGAGGAGAGAGGAAATGAAGTGGGTTCATCTGTGATACTGATGTTTCTGCTTCAAGGTTGGTAGTGGGTCATTCTCCAGGTATTGGGGTTGGGCTATCCAGGTTATGATGTGTGCAGGACCTCCCAGTGGTGCAGGAGGTACTTCTAGGTCATGGGGCGGGACTTCTAGGCAGTGGGGCAGGACTTCTGGGTGGTGACATGGGACTCCCAGGTGACCAGGGTGGATCTTCTGGGTGATGAAGCTGGGACTTCCAGGCAGCAGGACTGGGACTTACAGGAAAAAGCAGTAGCATCCTTGCAGCTAGATAAGGTCCTTTAGGCTTGTTCAGGGATCCAGGGGTAAGAGTCAGTGCCTCCAGTTGGATGGGGTGTTGCCCCACCAGGGAGGGTAACCAAGGTCTATTGTTCCAGGCAAGAGACCAGTCCAGGACACACTAAGAACTAAGATATTTTAAAATCAAGTACCTTCTTAATTGACTGGACAGGTGGAGTACAGAGATGTAGGCAGGACAGGGAGATGCTGATGGGACACAGAGACACAGGCTGACTGGACTTGTGCAGAGACCAGCTTAATCTTGGACTTACATACAAATAATTGATTGCCTGTTCCACAGAAAGTTCTGGCGTTGTTTTGACTGATGAAATTGAACATCTCTAGTGCCTATTTTCACAAATGCAACTAATGTAAATCAATGTCTTTGAATTGTGATGTTGATGAAAAGGATTGGATAAACCAAGGACTGTCAAAAGAACAAGCCAATTTCTCTTGAAGGAGGGTAATCAGGATACTTCTTGACAAGGATGGTGAAATTTTATCTTACATATTTTGGGCATGATGTTGAGAAGGGTCAGTCTTTGGTAAAAGAAATCTTGCTAGAAAGAATAGAGGTGTTGGGTCATTGAAAGAAATAAAGTCCTTCAATGAGATAGGTTAATCTAATGACTACAGTAATGATCTTGAATACAATGAAAATAGTTATATGGTGAGATCCTTAGGTATAGTTGTAGTTCCATTTTTTTCAAATAAGTATTTGCCATGACAATGTCATTAACTCTATCAAATGACCCCAGACTGATTTTTATTATCATGTCTATATTTTTCCAACCACTAGTTACATTTTTCGGATTTTCATATTATAATCCTGATTGTACATTTGATCAATTTGCAACTGCATACTTTTATAAAAATTTTCAATTTATTCATCTTTAAAAATATTATTTAAAGCACTGGGTTTAGTGCTTGTTGTATACATTTTAAAATATACTTGTGACAGGTTTTCCTTGTATGTATATTGATATTACCATTGACAACATTAAAATTCAGGACAGATATTAAAATGTTCTTTTAATAGTTGAATGAGTAATTCTTGATATAGTATATCATGTGGAGTTCTGGTGATACAGTATGTAGTAAGTTGTACTGGTAACCCTAAGGTCATATCTCTCTGGCAGTTCAAATCCACCAATGGTTTGATGGGAGAGAGCTGAGAAGCCTCTTCAAACCCATTCAAGAGTCAACTAATGGTCAGTTTCAACTCTGTGGGAATGAGGCTTACTGAGAGATGGTTATTCAATTAAAAATGGCCAATGTCATTCCATTGCAGCTCATTAATTACGTAGTCTGTAGGAAGTTGCACTGCTAACCCAAAGACAAAAGTTCTCTTGCAGTTCAAGTCCACCAGTGGTTCCATAGGAGAAGGGCAATCTCCTTTTGTGCTATTTATAGTCCTGGGAATACACTGGAAAGTCATCTATGAACTGGTTCTGACTCCACACCAATGAATTTTGAGTTTGCTTTGTATGTAGCATTTTCCTTAGTTTACATTTCAGCATCTTTCAACCTGAAAGTTTCACTTTCTGGCAGTTATGTCAGAGAATATTCCACTACTATTAATAAGATTTTCAGTATTTCTGTATTTCCAAAATGAGTGGTATTCTTTGCCTCCCTTAACTCTCCAATTTCCTTCCCTAATAAAGCCCATTGTTGGTATTACAAATGTGAGTCAGCAATGAATAAAAAATCCACTGGCTCTACAGTGGGGCTCTACAGGCTCTGTAGGTTTGGGGTACAGACTCTTTGTTTGGATAAAGTCTGGGAAAATGAGGGGCTGTGGTATTCTCATTCCCTCTGGCCCTTTTGAGAGATGTTGATGGCCCTGTGCCCCCATCTACTGGTTACCCCTCTTTAAACATGTAGTTACCACCAAAAGAAGATCAAAGAATTCATAGAATCACTAACCTAAAAAGAAACGATCATACAGAATCATTTCAGAAAATAGCATATTATCACAAGCCAATAATAAAGAAGAAAGATTTTCATGCTACACGGAAAGTATTGGCAAAGAATGAGTCCAGAAATAGATAGAATAGTAATTGTGTTGTTTAATAAACATACATATTAGTGGACATAACTACTTATGCCAAGAAATTTTGTAGATTCTCATTGAAGTTCATGTCTTTTATCTTGCTGATTCTCTGTTCCTTCTCTTCTGTTCTCCTTTAATGTACCTCCATCATGTTGAATAATTCTGCCATTTTGGTCTTCAAATTCTGGATTGCGTTTTTGTTCATTTATGTCCATTCTAGTACTGCATTGGCTGTACTCTCTCTTGTGATGATTTATTTAAATTCTTGTTGTTGTTGTTGTTGTGTGCCTTTGAGTTGCTTTGAGTTTTAATATGTGTTCCTTATCTTTATGGTCTTATTGAAAGTTGCATACTTTTAAGTTTTGCCCCAATTCAGTTTTTTTTCAGTGCAATATCAGTTTTTTTCAGTGCAATTTTCCTCAATGGTCATCCCCATTTCCTGTGGCAAGCTTCTCATCCAGTTGTCCTTTGAGGATCAAGGAGCTGGGATCTCTCCCTTTGCCCAAAATTGGTGGGCCAACTTTTCTGCTTTGTCCTGTAGGTTGATAGGAGGAGGGCAGTTTACTCTGGAGTAAGCAAGACACAGGCTCAGGGAAGTGTCAAAATCCCAAGGATATTACCCTCAAGTCTTAGTCAGTGCTAATGTCTGGCTCACATACTAGTCTTCTCTTCTGCTGTTGGTCAGAGGATCCACCTCCACCTGAGCAAGCAAAGACCCAGTGTGTTCTCCAAGTCTCAGCTGGTGCTAATTGCTTATTTTTGAACCTATTTCCTTTCTGTAGCTGATTTGAAGGCAGTTATTCTTGTCTGAGCACAAATCCAGGGAAGAAGCAAGGTCCGAATAGTACAGTCCTCACATCTCTGCTTGTGGTAAGGGCAAAACCACATACCTCTCTTTTCTTCTGGAACTGGTCTGGAGGAAGCCGCTGCTGCCTGTCTCGTCTCAAGAGGCAGGTTTCTCTGAACTCTACCAACTTCTAGAAAAAAAGAGCGAAACTCTTGCCAAGAAATTTAGAAGATGTTGGTTTGGATCAGGTGCACTTAAGTGTTCATACTGGCATCATTGCTTTTCAATGCTTTGGAGAGGATCCTGACTGCAGAATTTGCCCAATTCAATATATCTTTTTCTTTCCTTGCTGCTGGGCGGAAGGGTTTTGATTGTGGAATCAAGCAAGATTAAATCATTGATAATTTAAGTCACTGACAATCTCTTCTCCGTCAATCTATTGGCCTCGTGATAACAACTTTTTGTTTTCTTGATGTTCACATGCAATCCATAGTCTTCCTCACTTTCAGCAAGCAAGGTTGAACAATAACTCTTTTTTAAAATTTCTTTTTTCTTTTATTTTTTTATTATTTTGCTTGTGTGTGTGTCCCATCAAATTAGATCTGACTGGTGCAGGAGGAGATTGTCCCTCCTTTTGCAGCAAAGCATCTGGATGATTCAAACTGCACACTTCTGGTGAACAATGACTCTTAATGTTGCCCTATCCTGAGCCAGTTTTAAATACACCTGACCCCATTCCCACAGTCACTGTGTCAGTTCATCTCATCCAGGATCTTCCTCTTCGACACTGACCCTCTACTATTCTAGTCACAATGTCCTTCTCCAATTGGCAATATGTCCAAAATATGTGATATGGAGTTTCAAAACCCTTGCCTCGAAAGAGTAACCTGATTTCATCCTCTCCAGGATAGACATGTTTGTTCTCTTGGAAGTCCATGTTCAATACTCTTTTCTAGCATCACAATTGAAAGATATCAATTCTTCTTCTTTTTCTGCCATTCTTAATAATTTTCCAGCTCTCAGAAGCATAACAATTGAAAATACCATGGCTTGGATCAAGTGCATCTTTGTCTCTAGACTGGCATTGTTGTTCCTTAGCACTATAGAGAGGCCTCTGACAGCAGACTTCCTAAAGAAACCATGGTTCATTTTGTTATTGTTTTTATGTGCCTTTGATGCCTATGCTCCATAGCAACCCTATGTACAACAGTTCTAAACCTTGCCCTGTCCTAAGCCAATATCACTAATTCCAACACACGAAACCCCATTGCCCCAGTCACTGTATCAATACATCTCATCTGGGATCTTCCTCTTCTGTGCTATCCCTCCACCCTTCCAAGCATGATGTCCTTCTCCAAGGATCAGTCTCTCCTGGCCACATGCCCAAAGTGTGTAAGACAGAACTTCATAATCCATGGTTGGATAGTACTATACAAGTCTGAGGTACTTATTTCCCCATCAAAACCATTAGATAGCTTACTAATAATATAAATAAAATACATAGCATTTTTCCCAGTAGAAATGTATGTACACAGTGTATGAACCACTTTCAAGGGGATTAATCAATTTTGTCATCCAGCCAGGCTTACATTCAAGAGATTCCGAGGCAAAAACAGGAATCTCACTACCATAAAGAAAAACATTTAGACATTCTTCTCCCTTGTGGAGTTAGTGAAAAACAGACACTACTCTATGCACGAACAGTGCTCAGGCCTTTCATTCATAGGGTCGCTATGAGTTGTCTATGACTCAATGACACCTAACAACAATAACAACAAGGACATAGAGAGAGCTGTGTTGGCCTAGTGGACAGAATGTTATGCTACCAAGCCAAAAGTGGGTGATTTTAATTGTGGCCGTCAGGCCTGGTTCAAATTGTTTTTCTGTCAAACATTCTTCTAGGTGGTATAGCACTGGTGTGTGCATTGCTGTACAGGGGTAACTCTTGGTTGCTATGATGCTGTACACTGGGACATTGATGTGCCAAACGTGGTAATGGTTACCCAGAGTGGGCAGTGTTTGCTGGAGCTTCCTGACTAAAACAAGACCGGAAGCAGGAGCGGCATCTACTTCCTAAATGGCTTGCTCCAGATACTCTATGTACAAACAGTGCTCAGGCCTTTCGTTCATAGGGTCGCTATGAGTCGTCTATGACTCATCGGCACCTAACAACAACAACAACAACTGCTCTCATGCCAATCACACTGGTTATGTCTATTCTCTAGCCTCAAAAAAATAAAGTAATTCAAGCTTAAAAGGAAAAATGAACATTTGTGCGATCAATTAGACCAACTTGACTGCAAAAATTTTTTTACTGTTACCTGTTTTCAGTTTCAACCACAACCTGTTGATATCTTGATGAATCTATCACCTTTACTTTTTGTTTTGGAGGTGTTTGTTATCTGTTTTCAGTAACCCATAGAATATAGAATATTTAAATTGTTATTTCATTTCAAAATATTATAAATGACCAATAAGCCAAGGGCTATCATAATTCTTAACAAATTATATAATTTAAAACAATATAGGAAATAACAACCAATATAAGGCATCTCTTTGGGCATCCTTGATAAGTTGTATAGACATTCTGAATTATAGCTACGTGCAAGTGTATTTTGATATAGGGTGGGATTCCTTAAAAGCAGAGTATATGATTTGGAAAAGAGATCCTTCGTAAAGAAATAGCATTATCAAAAGGGCAGAGATATTTTTCAGAGAGCGTGATTAGACTAGTGTAATAGATGCAGAGAATATAGTTTAGAAGATAAATTCAGATTCTCACTGAAACAATATGCAAATATGACAAGGTCGTATGATGGCATTCAAAAAAGTCAAGCTGTCAAACCATTTCTCTGTCCTTGCAAAAGAGCAAGTCTGTCAGGGAGTTGTAAATGAGTTGAATTTGCGTTAAGTCTGGGCATACAGGAAAGTTGGAAACAATCCAACGCATGCAATTGAAGCTTGCCATCCATGGCCTTCCTCGGGCTCTTCTTTTTCTCGAGAATGGTTTCCAACCTTTGGTCTGATTACCTGCATCCTTTCTATTCACTTTAAGGTCCGTCTCCTCAGTATTATCTTCCATGACTGCTCTACCCTCAATGATCTCTCCATTTTCTGAATGTCACTAGTTCTGACTCTTCATTAGAGAAAGTTTCAGATTAATCTAGGAGTGAGGCATTGCATGAAGTGAAGACGGTAATGCTTATTGACATGGAAGAATTTGAAAAGGTCATTTCTTCACCTAGGTTTGAGGTAATGAGAAGGTAAATGTGAACTAAAGGGTTAGAAAGGGATAATAATAATGAAAAAATATATATGCGAAGACAGCATGAAGCAGCTTTTACAGAAAAAGAAGTTAGAAAAGAACAAGCTTAACTAAAAGTTTTGAGTTTGGAGAATTAATTATCTATAATTGAAAGATTCTTAGGGGAACAATAATCCGAGAGAAAATGGCCTGAAGGAGTGTCTGGAGGCAAATGCCTGGGATACTAAATGGATGAGGAAGTGCCAGTGTGAGATATTGTCATGGATTGAATTTTAACCCCCAAAATGAATGCAAATAATGGTATAATGAGGAAGCTATGTAATGTTTCTCAATGTTAAACTAAATAGTTACCAAAGAATTAAGGGAAGAACGGAAACTTTCTTAATCCTATCACAATCCTAGTACTTAATCAAATGTAATGGTAGTTTCCCTTAGAGCTCAAGTGTGTCATTATGGTGGTTTGAATCCACCAAAGACTCTAAGGAGAAAAATGGGCAGTATTTTCTCATTACAATTTATAGCTGTACAAACCCAGTGGAGAGTCACTCTAAACTAAAACTCCATGAAGGCGGTAAGTGAGTTGAGAGTGGTCTATAATATCTTTTATTTTACTGGTAAGAAAAGGGAACAAACACAGGTCAAAGGAGAGAGGAGGGACCTCTGTGTCACCAAGAAATAATTGTTAGTAGAGCTTATCCTTTTAAATTCAGGAGTAGAACTTATCCTTTTAAATTCAGGTACACAAGGAAGGTCTAGACATCAAGAAATCCAAACCATGGAAATTCCCAGGGGATACTGAAACCTTAGCTCAGAACTAACTGACAAAGAGTAGTTTTTAATTTAGAGCTGGTAAGATGAGTTGGAACTTCTAGACAATTAAACTCTGAAAAATATACATTTGGGTTTTTTACGCCATCTACGTGAACTAGCTCTGTTGTAGAAGTACTGGATACATAAGGCTGAAATCTGAATAGGCAGCTCTATTGTTCTTCTGAAGTGTTTACTGAGGTCATGACTAGACATTCAAATGTAAACATCACCAACACAAACTATTGTATTGTTGTTGGTGTTGGTGTTGGTGTTATGTGTCATTGAGTCACCTGTGACTCATAGCAACCTTATGTACAACAGCCCTAAACTCTGCCCTATCCTGTGCCAATCTCACCATCTCCTGCACACTATCCCCATTACCCTAGTCACTGAATCAATTATCTCATCAAGGCTCTTCCTCTCCTGTGATGTCCCTCTACCCTCCCAAGCATGATGTCTCTTCTCTCTCCAAGGACTGGTCCCTCCTTGCAACATGTCCAAAATATGTCAGACAAAGCTTTAGAATCCTTGCCTCCAAGGAGCAGCCTGTCTTCACCCTCTCCAGGACAAATCTGGGTTTTTTCCTAGCAGTTCATGGTATATTCAGTACTCTTCTCCAACACCACAGCTCAAAGGTATCAATTCTCCTTCTGTCATCCCTAGTCATTGTCCAACTCTCTGATGCATAGCAAGTGATTGCAAAGACCATGGCCTGTATTAGGGGGCACCTTAGTCTCCAGACTGACATCTTTGCACTTCAGCACTTTAGTGCGGTCTCTAACCACATACTTCCCCATCGCAATACATCTTTTAATTTCCTGGCTTCTGGTGCCAAGAGTGTTGACCATGGATGCAAGGAAACCAAAACTGGCAACAATCTCAATCTCTTCACCATCCATTATGATACTGCCAATCAGCCCAGGGCTGAGAATCTTTGTTTTCTTGATATTGAGTCTCAATCCATACTGAAGACTGCAGTTCCTGACCTTCCACAGCAAGTGCTTAGGTCCTCCTCAGTTTTAGCAAGCAGGGTTGTGTCATCTGCATAACACAGATTGTTGATGATTCTTTCTCCAATCCTGATGTCACATTTCTCCTCATAGAGACCAAGCTCTCAGATAACCTGTTCTGTATAAAGATTGAAAAGGTATAGAGACAGAATACAGCCCTGGCATACACCTTTCCCAATTTTGAACCATGCAGTGTTTCTGACAACTACCTCCTGGTCCAAGTATAGGTTTTGCATTAGCACAATCAAGTGTTAGCTACTTAATTAATACATGTTAATTAGTATTTTGGAAGCAGGAGTGGCATCCACTTCCTAAACAACTTACCTCTGGAAACTACCTATTAACTTCAATAAATGTTGGTATCTGTAGAGGGGCTTCAGGCCTCTTGCTCACAGGGTCGCTATGAGTGCAGTCAACAACAGAAACAATAATTACTATTAATCAGGAGTACCTAGGGGCACAAATTGATAAATCCTGGACTATCAACAAAAAATGTTTCAGATTGCAACCTATTCTAAACAATTTAAAATATGACAGCCTTTTTTTTTCTATAATTATATTTTATTAATTTTCATAAACATTTACAGAGATTTTGGGCTTCCACTCATTCATTGTTGCACTATTCTCTCTAC
>NW_006399826.1:7544511-7546046 GCF_000299155.1 Elephantulus edwardii
TGGTCTCTTTCCATTTCAAATTAACTAGGAAAATATCTTTCCCATCTGGTTGACGAATTGAATTGGTATTTACTGAATATGTAGAGTGTCTTGGGTAGAATTGTCTTTTTCACAATATTGAGTCTTCCTATCCATGAGCCAGGTGTATTCTTCCATTTCTCCAGGTCTCTTTTTGCTTCCTGAAGTAATGTTTTATAATTGTCTTTGAACATTTCCTTTGTGTTTCTAGTTAGATTTACTCCCAAGTATTTAATTTTATGATTAGCTATTGTGGTGAATGTAATTTTTCTTAGCTCCTGTTCTGTATCCTCTTTGTCACTGTAGAGAAATCCAGTGATTTTTGTATGTTGATCTTGTATACTGCCACTTTGCTGAATTAGTCACCTCGATCCAGTAGTTCTCTTGCTGAGTAGTTATGGTTTTCTAAGTATACTATCATATCATCTGCTTATAGAGATAATTTTTACCTCTCTTGGCCAATTTGGATACCTCTATTTCCTTGTCTTATTACTGTCTCTAAGACTTTCAATACAATATTAAATAAGGGAGGTGACAATGGGCATCCTTGCCTAGTTCATGTTCTCAAAGTGAATGACTTTAATCTCTCTCCATTGAGAACAATGTTGGCTCTGGGGTTTGTGTATATACTTTTGACTATGCTGAAGAAATTCCCCTCTTTTACTATTTTGATGAATGTTTTAATCAGAACAGAATGTTGAACTTTGCCAAAGGCCTTTTGTGCATCAATTGATAGGATCATGTGTTGCTGTTCTTTGCTACGTTAATGTGATCAATTACAATGATTGTTTTTCTTATGTTGAACCATCCTTGCATACCTATTATGAATCTCACTTTGTCATGATAAATTATTTTTTTGACGTATCATTGGATTCTATTGGCCAGGATTTTATTCAGGATTTTTGCATTGATGTTCATGAGAGATATCGGCCTATAGTTGTCTATTTTGGTGCTGTCTTTACCTGGCTTGTTTATCAATAATACTTTTGCTTCATAGAATGAGTTTGGGAGAATTCCTTTTTTTTCTATTTTCTAAAATAGTTTATGTAGAATTGGTGACAGTTCTTCTCTGAATGTTTAATAAATTTCACTTGTAAAACTATTTGGTCTCATGCCTTCCCCACCCTCCCCCCGGAATTTGTTTTATTACCTTTTCCTTTTCTGCTTTTGAAATGAGTCTGTTCAGGTGTCCAATTTTTGTCTGTGTCAATTTAGATAGGATGTAAATTTCTAAGTATTTGTCCATTTCCTCTATGTTTTCACATTTGTTTGAGCCTAGTTCAAAATATTCCATTGTTAGCTGTTTTATTTTAGTTGATTTTGTTGTGACATTGCCTGTTTCATCTCTTATTGAGATTACTTGTGTCTTTTCTCTGTTTTTCTTTGTTTTGCTAGTGGTTTATCAAATTTATTGACCTTTTGAAGAAACAACTTCTTGTTTTGTTGATGATTTCAATTGCTTTTTTGTTTTCTATTTCATTTATTTCTGCCCGAATTTTTATAATTTCTGTTTTTTT
>NW_006399826.1:7550286-7556735 GCF_000299155.1 Elephantulus edwardii
AAGATGTATCATGGGGGTGTTGCAACCTAGAAGACACAAATTTGACTAACAAGTTATAAGTACATGAGTCCAAAAATTATGGAAAAGTAAAAGAAAAGAGCCTTAAAAGCCCTATTGATCCAAGGTGTACTCTGCACATAGGGAGCTCTGGTGGCCTAGTGGCAAGAAACTGTACTGCAATCCAGAAGGCCACCAAGATGCTCCACAGAAGAAGGATGGGGAATCTCCTCCCAAGTGATTAAGACTGCCTCTGTTACACATTCTCCTCTCTGTCCCCCGTATCCACACCCACCCCACAGTTTTATCTTTTCTTTGAAAAAAAATCATTGTTATGCAGTCCCCTCACCCTACCCTACCCCCAGACCATTTTACTATGCAACTTTTATTCTGGACTCTTGTCATGCCAATAATACCTAATCATATGTTCCAATTGTCTGTTTCAATGCCATGTATATTATTTATCCCCTCTCTTCTTAGTTTCCCCTCAACCCCCATATCAGTCCTGTTCTATAAAAGTGGTTCTATACAGTGTTTGTCTTTTTGTGACAGGGATTTCACTCAGTATAATGTACTCCATGGTCAACCATTTGTATAATATTTCATGAGGTCTTTGTTTTTCAGTGCTGCATAATATTCTATTGTGTGAATATACCACAGCTTCTCTATCCTTTCGTTTGTTGATGGTCATTTGAGGTGTTTTCCTCTTTTTGCTATTGTGAACAAAACAACAATAAACATAGGTGTGCATATATATCTATTTGGGTGGAAGATCTGGTTTCTTTAGGGTATATTCTCAATAGTGGAATTGCTGGGTCAAATGGTATTTCTATTCCAACTTTTTGAAAAAGTGCCATACTGCCTTCCAACAACAACAACAAACCCAACTATGTACATTCCATGTTCTAATTATTTAATTATGTCTATCAATTAAAAAAGAATATCTTAAAAACTTAGAACATGAAAAAAAAAGAGGGGGAAGAGTAAAAGATTAACTGTCTCTGAAAACTCTTGGAGGGTCAGCTCTGGGGTGAGTTCCGACCCTATGGCACTTAACAACATTAACAACTCTGCTGGGACTAGCAATCGAGTGAAAGGAAACTAACAACAACCACAATATTCATTCATTGAGATGAAAAGTCTTAAAATGCAACAAATGATTTCCTTAACTTAAAAATTTGAACCTACTCAGTAAAATAATGGGGAAAAATTTCTGGTGGCCTGATTGCATGGAGGTTACACTAAATGGAGTCACCATGGCTTTTGTTGACTAGCTGACAGCTAATAACAACAATGGATTGAAAAGTGTGGCTAATATTCCTCTCCCATATAGTAGAATCTTTAAGTTCTTTCACTCATTCACATACTACTATGGAGTTGGAACCTACTCATAGCTGACTGGAGTTTTCAGACGTTATAAATCACCTGGGAGAGGACTGCTTATCTTTCTCCCTCAGAGCAGATGGTATATTTGCCAGTCTTTAAGTTAACAGTGAAATCCCTGACCTACAAGACCAGTGTTGTTGTTTTGTACCATTAAGTCAGAACCAACTCATAACTGATCCTCCGGGGTGGTTTCAAAGATAGTAAATGCACAGGAGATTGTCCATTCTTTTCATGAGGAGCAGCTGGTGGATTTGAATCACAGGCTTTAGAGATTGCAGTGAAGTTTCTTACCTCGAGGCCACAAGAGCTTCCACAAGACGGTTGTTGTTATTATGTGCTCACAAGTTGCTTGCAACTCATAACAATCGTATTCACAACAGCTCTAAACCCTGCTCTATCTCAAATCAACCTCAGTGTCTCTGACACACCTATCCCCATTACCCCAGTCCCTGAGTCCATCCATCTCATCCAAGGTCTTCTCACTGTTATTGTTAGGTGCCACGGAATGAACTGCAACTCCTAGCAACCTCTTATCAGCAGACCTAAGCCTCTGCGTGATTCTGGCAATCTCTGATTTACTTCAGATACTATCATTAGTTTTATTAAACTCCACATTGCAACATGTTTGTGAACAGCACTTTATTCTTCTTTTTATTAATACTGGAGATTTTATTGATGGTTATTGGAACCTTACGTCCTTACATTTTTTTGCCTCCACTCAGAAAGTCTAAAATCTAATTTTGATGATTTTGAAGACTGAATCTGTGCACTTAGGCAAACAGTTTCTGATCTCTGTGATTATTTTCTTCTGATATGAAGTTTAAGTTTCATTCAATCAAGGAAGAATGAAGAGTTGGTGACATTGAGTTTTGTTTTGTTTTGTTTCGTTTTAGCTACTCCTTTCCCTCTCTGTACTTTCTCTTTCTTGAAATATTAATACACTTTTCACACCCGCAAAATACCTACACACACGTAATAAATAATAATTCCCAAACTTGAAGCTTTTGGGGATTTCAATTTGATTATTTTAAAAATAAAACTGCTGTCAGCTTTGTTTGTGGAGACGGTTTAGCAGCTCTGTTTACTCTAAAAGTAATCACTTCTTGATTTAAACTGCTTCACCAGTAAATAGAATATCTTAGGACATTAATTATATGGGAGAGAAGTCAGCAAGAAGTAGCTGTTACAATTCATTACTGTACAAGAAATAGCAAGAGATGGGAGAAAATGTAAAGACGAAGATAATTGTTATTGCTTGGCTGTGAATAGGATTGGGATAGATGGATTGGAATTGGTTTATCTTTCTCCTTCATAATAAACTGGAATACAAGCCAGAGAGGGAGGTTACGTAGGAGCAGCCAGTCACTCACAAGTTTCATTCTGAGGAATACCACAGACAAAAGAGGTACTGGCAATAGCTTATGAAAAAGTGCATAAATTATTACTTTTATGTAAAGCAATTTATTTCCGTTCATATGGCTGGGCAAAGTCCCAGAAACTACTTTGGATTGTGGTTTAGACACTTCTCTTTTTAGCAATCTTTCTCAAACGAAATCCAACTGGGAACCACGATGAAAAATTTGTTCTTTTTGACATTGTCAGTAATTTGAAATTTTACAAGGGCTCCCACCTCCATTTTTCTCCCTTCACTAAATTTTAGAGTCCTGAGGAAGTCTAGCTCTCCTAGAGATAGATAGAGATCTGGTTGTCTCCTGAATCTAGTTGTCTCGAAACTTTCATTTCACACAAGTCAAATTAAGACCTACAGTAAAGTGATTAGTCGCTATACTTTATATGTATTAGATTGCCATGAAATGGACTTAAAAAAAATTGGCGAGTTCTGGTGGCCTAGTGGCAAGAAGCTACGCTGCAATCCCAGAGGAGTGCAATTTGAATCCACCAGATGCTCTGCTGGAGAAGGAGAGATAATCTCCTCTTATACCAGTCAAATCTGATTTGATGGTACACACACACACACACACACACACACACACAATCTTGGTTTAGGTGTCCCATCCTTAGGTATATTCTTTCTATTAGTTTTTTGAGTTCAATTTTATTAGAGGAACACTGCAAACTACATTAATTCATCTTCTTCCAGTTTCATCTTCCTGTAAAATTATCTTTAAATTTATTGGGTTAGGTGTATACAATACTGTTCTTAATTCAATGAAGATGCTAGGATGCTTTGTTTATAGCAAGGAACATCTTGAGGAGAAAAACAAAAGTATATTTTAGCATTGAGTCCCTTTAGGTCGCGATAAAAGAGTAACATGCATCAAGATGGAATTACGGCAAAATGTGCCAACATGTAATGTAGCATTGGCATTGTAAAGGAAAATAGTGTTTTGGGGTGTTGAGTGGTTACCCAAAAGGTTATCCTCTTAATCCACCAGCTACTCCATGAAAGAAAAGATGGAAAGTGTCCTCCTGTGAAGATTTACAGCCTCTGAAACCTAATGAAAGGCCATTGTGAACTGAAACCCATCAATGGCAGTGGATTTTTCATTGACATCCTATTTACATGTATCTTACCATTATGAATTCTGATCATGTATGGCCATTTAAATCCACAGATGACTACTTCGAAGAGTCTGATTCTTTGCTAAGTTACCCCAGAATAAGAACTGAGGAGCATCTTCAACTGTGTGAATCTTCATGTAGTCTCTGAAAAAAGAAAAATATGACAAATGTGAAGACTGAAAAAATAACATTGTCAGATTTTCCATGCACAATGAAAGGAACTATGAGACGTACAAATTACACAAGGTTCATAAGAGAGAGTCAAAGAAGAGTCCATTAGATGGCCTGATGGTCATGCTTAATGTATCAGAGCAGAACTGATCCCTTATGTGTCGGAGTTTTCAATGATCCCTGTTTATCTATCTATCTATCTATGGTCATGCTTAATGTATCAGAGCAGAACTGATCCCTTATGTGTCGGAGTTTTCAATGATCCCTGTTTGGGGAGTAGACCACCTGCAATTTCTTCCTAAGTACTTCTTGATGAAATCAAGTGCCAACTTTCCAGATAGCCGGCAAGTACATTAACTATCTGTACCACTCAGCTACTCCTAGTAGAAAGAAACAGAGGTGCAGAAAGTTTTGACAAGAAAACAAAAAGCCTCCTTACTGTACAAAAGATCAGTGTGATACAGAAGAAGAGGAAAGAAAGGAAGTAAAACATCAGAGCTCAAAGGCGTCAGTTCTTTTTCTGTCATCTTCATTGCCCAGCTCTCGGATGTGTAGTTAGTAAGCAGAAAGTCTATGGACTGAATCACACACACCTTAATCTTCACACTGAAATCACTAACTCCTCAAGAATTTGGAAAGGTCCCTAACTGCAGATTTTTACCAGTAAGTTGATAAGAGAAGTTTTTGCAAAACAAGTAGATAAAGAAGTTAAATACAAATAAAATAAAGATCGTTTTGCCATGGTCAATCATGAAATTCTGTCAAGAATATAGTAAGGGAGTCAGGGGTTTACAAACATACAATTGTGTTCTGTGTCTTGTCTTAATGGAAAGCACTGAGAGATGAAGATAGTGTGATTAGTAAACTATTGTCTTGAACTCAAGGCCTCATCCCTGGGTTTAAGTTATTGGAGAGAAGATTTTCACCAGAAATCACATTCTACTTGTCTCCTTTCATTTCCCCAATGGAAGTTATCTTCTTACCACCTATGTGGTTTTCCCCCCTCCTTCTAGATATGTCACAGATCTCAAAGAGGAGAATTAGACTGCTTAAGGGAACAACAATTAATACCTCATTTTTCACTGTAATTGATGCTGGTTGCAGTGAGAAGCATGCTGTGTCTATGTTCCATACGTGCTGTGTGCCATGGTTGTCCCTCGATCACTTTATTTCCTGATGACTGCACATGCCAGTCATATGGCAGCTTCTCAGAGGAGAGGGGACTTATGCACAGTGCCATTTCCCCCTCACAGTGACACACTCATCAAAAACACTCCACTACTTCTGTTAAAATGTAGAAACGCTAGGATTTCTCAGCAGCTTATCTGAATGTCAGTAGTAGTTCTTGCTCTTCTTCTGCCACTAATTTACTAGATACTTTTGATAAATTGCTCAATTTGTCCTGTTTTAGGTTAGCCTTCTTTGATGGTGGATATGATAATACATAAATTAAACATCCAAAGGAGTTGATTTAAAGATACAATTATGGCAATTTATGGTAATAGATAATTATATATATGTTTTTGTTGATTGTCTTGAGCCAAGCACTACTCATAGTGACACTATGAAAAAAAGGCCTGAAGCCCCTGTACAACTATTGACATTTATCAAAGTTCATAGTGTTTCTAGAACCATGTTATTTAGGAAGTGAATGCCACACCTGCTTCCAAACCTGCCATAGTATGTTATTGTTGTTATGTGCCATTGAGTTGCCTGTGATGTGTAGCAACCCTGTGTACAGCAGCTCTGAACTCTTACCTATACTGAACCAATCCCAATAATTCTGACACATCAACCCCCCCCCTTCTCCAGTTATTGTATCAAATCATCTCATCCAGGGTCTTTCTTTCTTGTGCTGTTCATCGACTCTTCCGAGCATGACATCCTTCTCCAAAGACCGATCTCTCCTGGCCACATACCCAAAGTAAGTAAGCCGGAGCTTCAAAACCCTAGCCTCCAAGGAGAGACTTGGTTTCATCCTATCAAAAACAGACCAATTTGTTTTCTTGGCAGTTCATAGTATGTTCATGACTCTTCTCTAGCACCACAACTCGAAGGCATCTATTCTTCTGTCATCCGTAGTCATTGTACAACTCTCTGAAGTATAGCAAGTAATTGAGAAGATCATGGCCTTGATTAGGTGCACCTTTGTATGTAGACTGACTTTGTTGTTCTTCAGCACTCTGGAGAGGTCCATGAAAAGCAGATTTTCCCAATGCAATTAATCTTTTGGTTTCCTGAATGCTTGTGCTAAGAGTGTTTCTTGTGGATTTGAGGCAGCTGTAATTGCTAACAACCTGAAAATCTCTTTCTCTGTCATATCTATCTATCTATCTATCTATCTATCTATCTATCTATCTATCTATCTATAT
>NW_006399826.1:7556835-7601963 GCF_000299155.1 Elephantulus edwardii
ATCTATCTATCTATCTATCTATATCATACTATGATATGTTACAAAGTTCTCAGTCCGGCCAATATTGTCTCCTCACACCCAGTTTTCCAACAACCTTGGGGAAACATTCTTAGCTCTAGTCCAATAAAGTAGCACTTCTTAAGTCCCATCTCACATACTCTGCTATAGCTGCTGTGGCTATTGATCCTGTAGACCCTCTTGTAGACCTTTTTCCTAGTGACGAGACTTTTCTTCTTCACTGGTGGGGAAGATCTCTCCTTCTCCAGCTGCATTGCTCAGTTTAATGGCAAAATAAACCAGTCTCCTTGTGGTAATATGAGAATACCCAACCCTCATTTGTATCAGTAGATAGTCAATCCTTTTATGCATAGATTAGCAAGCCCTATTTGCATATTACCACCCAATGAACCGTCAAAGTCAAACTATGGCTAGGAATGCCATATTGAAAGGACAAGTGTATACCCTTTTGGTTTCTGAGTTTTATTCTGGGTAAATTATCCCTTTCACTTTTATTATGCTTGATTATTCTAAAGAATGTATAGCAAGGAAGAAATTTTTCTTTTACTTTTCAAAGAGAAGGGCAAATTTGGGGGGTGGGAGGCAGGAAGGCAGGGAAAAAAATTCAACAGTGAATGAATAGAAATCTAAAATCTCTGTAAATGTTCATTAAAAGAAATTAATTAATTAATACATTAAAAGAATGAGTGCCTTTCTGATATTATTCTTCATTATATAGGTCTGGCTATTGCTTAGCTATACTAAAAAATAGATTCTGGCTTTAAGATAAAGAATGATTACATTAAAACTGTATCCATTCTCCATACCTATTTAATCTTCGCACTGAAAAAAAAATCAGTCAGGAAGCTAACTTTATGAAGGAGAATGTGGCATCACAATCAGTGGGAAACTCATCAACAATGTTCATTATACAGATGACACAACTCTGTTAACTGAAAGTGAAGAGAACCTGATGCACTTGTTGCAGAAGAATAAAGACTATAAATTTCAATATGGGTTACATGTCAACATTAAGAAAATAAAAATCCTCACCACTGAGCCTGTAGGCAATGTCATAATAGATGGAGAAAAGATTATAATTCTACATCATTTCTTCTTGTTTGGATCCATAAACAACACCCTTTGTACCAACAGTCAAGAAATCAAAAGATATATCACATCAGGAAAATCTACCGTCAAAGACTTCTCTGAAGTTCTAAGAAGCAATGATAGCAGCTTAAAGACTAAGGTGCACCTGGTCTAATTCAGTTACTCACAATACATCTGAAAGTTGGACAATACATAACAATTATAGAAGAAGAATCAATACCTGTTAATTGTGGTCTTGGAGAAGAATATTGAATATCCCATTACTGTCAATGCTCTCAAAAGAACAAACAAGTACGCCTCGGGAAAAGTGTAACCAGGAAAATTGTTCCTTGGAGGCAAGGATGACAAAGTTTTGATTCATATTCTTTGCCCATGTTGTTTGTGAGGGAGGGGCAGTTGTTGGAAAAATACATCTTGCTTGGAAAGATTCAAACTCTGAACCTCAGCATAAGAGAAGACTCTTGACAAGATGATTGACACAGTAACTACATCAATGAGCCCAAGTATATTAGAGATGATGGAAAAGGCACAGGATAGGACAGGATTCAGAACTGTTGTTTATATGGTTGCTATTAACAAATTGAGCAAGAGGGATGAGTTTAGTTCCAAGTTTCACGAGTGGTTAAGGACTATAGCCAATTATATATTTTTAAGTTGTGTTCCACACTTCTCACCCACTCTATCCAGGACCTTCTACTGTGATTTCTTTGAAAGCAGTTAGCAGTGGTAACTGGGCACTGTCAAGGTCTATTTGTCTCAGGGTTCTAGAAGTAAAGGTTCAAATGGTTTGTTCACCCTTTGGGCTAATTATTCCTATTTGTCCACTTTTCTTTCCTCTGTTTTTGTTCCTTATAGGGAGAGACTGAATTTGTATTTTAGAAGAGAGAAAAAGATTTTAAGACTCTAGTTATCATGCACTAAAGTGAGATGTAGAACTTTGTCTTCCTGGTCTAAATTGTGCTGTCCTTGATGTTTCAGAGACTATAAACTTAACGCCCTTGAACCAACAACTCACTCTCTCAGGGTGATGGGTTATGATTAAGAAGTTTACATAACTTCACCTCCTGTGACTCTGCTATATTTATAGATATGTTTACAAAATATATAAATGTAGAAATATCATCTGCCAAACCCATGAATGGCAATGGGGTAGGCTCTTTCACTTGCCCATGTCTATTTATCTTGCCTATATTCCTACTTGCAAATTAATGCTTATTATTGCAGATAATGCAAGTTTGTGTAACAGTATTTTCTTTTGTTGAAGAAACAACTATATCTAGAATTTTACTTGCAATAGCTGTATTTTAATATACAAGTGACAGCTGTGCAACTGATTTCCAGTCATACAATGCTTAGTATTCATTGACAAAGATAAGACATACAAATAAAAAATATGATAGAATTGTATGATATAGAAATAATGTCATATTGTATTATTGTTATTTATAACAACTCCACATCCTATTTCTATTAGTGTTTCCCTGAATAACATGCAAATCTATATTTGTATTAATAGCTCCTATTTTCAATGCCATTATAATACCATTCCCAAAACCATTTAGTCCATTGTCTCGAAATAGGAAGTTATCACAGTTTGAACCTCCAGAAATTATGAATTGTAACTAGAAACTACAGAGCAGCATTTGACCTACAGTTAACTGCCTCAGACAAAACTCACCTGCACATTTGGTCCCCTATCTGTGATATTCATGAGCCTGCGGGTGGATGGTTCACTGCCTATGCCAATTGCTTTTAAATAGTTTGATACATCAAGTGTAGTCTGAGATAAAGTTTCTTCCTAGAATATTTGAAAATTCAGCTCTGGTGCCTTATTGTTAATTTCTATATGGGTTATTCAAATAATAATATGCTATCAGTGGCTATAGTGTGGGAAATTATTGGTGGTAGATTTGGAAATTTAAGGACATTTTCTTTGGAAAGCATGCTCTATGTAAAAATTAATTTGATGAGCCGTACCTTAAACTATTGCTGGAAACTCAAGAAAACAATCTTCAGGGGAAAAAAGTATTTTTTGAATAATTTTGTCTTTCATATTTTATTAGGTATTATAAACATTATTCTAATTTAATGTATTTAGTATTAAATGTTAGGATGTATCTTCTAAATACCTTCCTTGGTTATTTAGATTGTCGGTGCTTACCTGTGTCTATTAAAAATAAGTCACAGGGCTTTTAATAGGATTCTATACCTGAATCTGAACTCTGATGATTGGAAACTTTCTAATCTCAAGTATTAGAAAGGTGAGCATTGGAAGGTGAGTGGACCACAACGGCAATTTAAAAAGATACTATCATTGAGCTTCTCTATCTCAGTGGTTGATTTGATCTATAAAGTTAAATTATTCCATTGTTTTGTAAAAATGGATTATAATAGACTAAAATGAATCTTTTATTTGTATGAGGAAGAGAAAATTTCTCTTCTGAATTGGTAAATGTCTAGGAGAAAAAAGAAATACTAAATTTCTCTGGGAAAGGTATAAAGGGGTTACTTCCACTTGTGAGAACTTAAGTTGGGATTGAGAAGAAACATGGAGAAATTATAGATGTATTTTTTTTCTTTTTTTCTTATATTGTCTCACAAGAAGGGAGAAGGAAACTCAAACCCTTGGTAGAAAATTAAAATCCCTTGCCTTAGGAGAAAGCTTATTTCCTTCTAACACTTGGGGGGTGGGAAATCTAAATAAGGAAGACTTCCAGGGAGAAACACTTTGGAGAATCACCTTTGACTGTAATCCCTGTGGAGTATATAGATTTGTATACTGGGTAACAAACCTGGCTTTTGTAGTCTCCAAGAGATGCCTCAGAAGAGAGTACTGGTGATTTGCTTTCAAAAGGTCACAACCCAGAAAGACTGATGAAACAATGAGCTATTAAAAATTACTTTTGGGCTCTTGGCTGGATGCTGCTGTGTCAGCATGCAGGAGCCCGGGTTCGAACTCGAAATAAACTTTGTTAATTCGGCTAAAAAAAAAAAGTAATAAAATTTGATCGCCAAGAGTTGGAAATCAACTTTATGACATCTGAGTGTTTATTGGCATATTTACTGTCTATAACTAGTAGATTTGACAGGGAACTCTTGTCTGTACCTGCTAACCTGAATACCACACTGGTTCAATCTCCCAGCGGCTCTGAGGAGGCGATGAGCCATCCCTTCCACTCTATTTACTGACTGCTGAAGTGAGATTTGCAAACATTCTTCAGAGACTTTCAGAAACACCTTTATACTTGAAACCCATTTCTAGTAGACCCTCTACCAATTTCTTGCTGCTGGAAATTGTATGTCTTTCTACTGAGGAGCCACTGGTGGATTGAAATCGCAACGGACATATGACCATTAGGTTAGCATTGCAGCTTCGTAGGTCTTTGCCACCAGAGCTGTTATAAGGCATTATCGCAATATCACTGACAAGAAACAGGATGATGATAATAATAATAAAATAAAATACATGTTAAAGCTAGAGTATCTTACAAGTTTATCTGGCCTAGCCAGAAAAGAGACAGAGAAATCTCTTTTATTTGTGCTGAACCAGCACAGGAAAGGTCTCACCTAACATACCAACGTGCTCACAATTTAGCATAGTCAATTGAAAATTCTTTAACTGGTTATTATGCAGTTAGATAAACCAAGTCACCCTCTTTCATTCATGAAGGATCATATTCCCAAGTATGAGTGAAACACTATTCGTAGTGTTTTTAACACAGACTAGAACAACAACAACGAAGTTTTTAGACAAGTATAGTGTTCTAAAAGTGTAATAATTTAATGTATGATCAGAATAGTGGTTAAGCACTCCATTGTTAACTGAAAATCAGTTATTTGAACCCAACAACCACTCTATAGAAGTGAGAGAGGACCATCTGTTTCAGTAAAGATCATAACCTTGAAAACTCTATAGGACAGACTTATTTGATTGTCATATTCAGTCATTATGAGTTGATGCCAATGGATGTATGGGCAGAGGATGAAGAGCAAAGTGTCAGAGTAGCTTCACAAAGAACATATTGAGCATATTCTTTTAAAAATGTAGTAGTCGACTTAGGTGCTGGAAATCTAACAAGAAGGAGAAAAAGGTTAGAAGAAAATATATATTTCATTATATATATATACACACACATACATACACATCTCTATCTATCTATCTATCTACCTATCTATCTATCTATCATCATCATCTATATCAGTCTGTATAAATAGATTGCACACCAACAATATAACAATATGGATGAAAAGATAATCAGGGACAGACTTTGGAAACTACAGATGGTTGCCCAAATTCAGAAAGTAGATGATATTTTTAATTGCTCACACAGTATCAAAGAGTGGTTTTCTGTGTTGTTGTTATTTTAAAAAACCAAACTTAGATACATACATACACTCAGATGCATATATGTATGTATGTATGTATGTATGTATGTATGTGTGTATATATGAACTTTCACACAGGATCTAAATTTCCATCTTTTGAAAAATCAAAAGAGGTACTGACATTGGACTTTGATAAGTGGAAGCCACAAATTAACTGAGGGAAGTTGAATAAGAGTTTCTTTCTTGGGATTATCATATTCATTTTCCAAACTGCTGCTGTATTTAAATCCTAGCCAACTGGCATCTGTTGGCTCTGTATTTGCACAACTTGACCTTAGTCTTAGGTCTACTTCAAAACAGCATGCATAGGGGAGCTCTGGTGGCCTAGTGGCAAGAAGCTGCAACTACAATCCCAGAGGTGCACGGTTCGAATCCACCAAATGCTCTGCCGGGGAAGGAGGGGCAATCTCCTCCTGTACCAGTCAGATCTGATTTGACGGTACACGCACACAAAAATAATTAAAAAAAATAAAAAAAAAAACCAGCATGCATTACTTTTCATTTGACCGCGTAAACCTCTTGCAACTTCTTAAAACCCAGTGGCTGTTGCTGAGGCTCATTATCATTACTGCCATGCCAGGGCTTTGGAGGGACAGTCTAAAGAAGAACCTCAGGTCAAAATTAGAACTAGAAATGAGCAAGTGGCTGGGGATGCATAGTGGTAAATAGAGCAATAAAAAGCCACTTACATTTAAAATATGTATTTAATATTATCTTCTTGACATGGATTGAGGCTCAATGTCAAGACAAAGATTCTCACCACTGGACCAACTGGCAGCAACTGGATGGATGGTGAAGAGATTGAGATTGTTTATAGGCTCCACAGACAACACTCTTGGCACCAGTAGCCAGGAAATTAAAAGACGTATTGCCATGGAAAGTCTGCTGTTAGGGACATCTCCAAAGTGCTGAAGAGTAATGGTGTCTCTCTAGAGAATAAGGTGCATCTGATACAGGCCATGGTCTTTGCCATCACTTGTTATGCATCAGAGAGTTGGACAATGACCAAGGAGGATAGAAGGAGAATTGATGCCTTTGAGCTGTGGTGCTGGAGAAGAGTATTGAGAATACCATGGACTGCTAGGAAAACAAACAGATTCATCGTGGAAAGGGTTAAACTGAGTGGCTCCTTGGAGGCAAGGATTCTGAGGCTCCATCCATATTTTGGACATGTTGTATCTGGGACCAGTCCTTGGAGAGGGACATCATGCTTGGTAGGTTGGAGGGACAGCGCAGGAGAGGAAGGCCCTCTATGAGGTGGATTGATTCAGTGACTGAGGTAATCGGGGTGGGTGTATCTGAGACAGTGCTATTGGCACAGGACAGAGCAGGGTTTAGGGCTGTTATACACAGGGTTGCTATGAGTCGCAAGCGACTCGATGGCACATAACAGCAACAATTATAACATTGAATATTATTGTATTAAATGCATTGAACCTTTTTATATAAAAGTATATCCTAAACCGAGTAACAAATCCTACAAAGTTCTGTGATTTCTTTTCCATAGAAAATAATATGTTGAAACAATAATTTGGAAAAGATGGTACTTATTAGAGATTTTGAATAAAGTCAAACACATTAATATATCTAAGAAATCCTTCAGAAATTTGTTGTGGTGGTTGCTATGTACCATCAGGTCAGAACTGACTCATAGAAAACCTCTAGCAGGTTTTCTGCTCGCCTTTCTCCCATGGAGTAGCTGATGGAGTCACTGTATCTTTATGGAGTGACAGTGCAACTCCTTACCACCAAATCACCAGAACTCCCTTGTTTAGAAGTAGACGAATTTATTTTGTTCACCTTACGTATTAAACATACATATTTATTATAGGAACTTTCTTGACACTCTATATTATTCCAAACAGATATTTTAAACCATTACTGTATAAAATGGAAACACAATCAAGTAAAATTCTACAAAAGAAAAGTGTTATCTTTTACACTATTAAATTGAGGGACCAAAACCCTATAGAAAAACAAACCTCATTATATTCACTGAAGTCAACCACCTCTGTATGTGACCAAAAGATTCACGTCTAGCTGAAAGTGTTTTCTTCCATAGTACTCTGTTCATTCTTGTGTGTGTGTGTGTGTGTGTGTGTGTGTGTATTCTTTAAATTTTAAAATATTCTTTAAATATTCTGACATTCATTTTCACATCTAGTTTCTTGTGTCCTATGAGCAGATTAGGTAGTGCAGAGGGGGTTCTGAGCTGACTGCCCACCTGAAGAGCCTAGAGCTGGCCTGTTATCTGCCAACCAGTGAGAGAAGCACTCACCACACCACAAATGCAGCTTTATCCAAATAGCAGTAACCCATCAGGGGGGACTGGGCACAAACATATCACACTCACGCTAACTCTAGCCAGTGTCCATCACACTGAGAGTCCCTTCTGCCTCCCAGGCAGCAATGAGGCTTTGGGATCTGGGCCAACAGGCATTCTGGGGAGCTGCCTGCAGCCTTAGGCAGTCCTTTGCCAGCCTGCTAGCATGCAGCTGATTCCCTATCCCATCCCTGCTGCTCTACTCCCCAACCTCAAAACCGAAGGCTAATGATTTTAATATGTACAGTATGTGACTCATTTTCCAAACTCAATGGATTATATCTACAGATCTTATAGCTTCACCATAAATAGGGGCTTCATTTTGTTTTCTATTTGAACATCAAATATTCTCTTGTAAGTACATGCTTTAATTTTTTTTTTCATTTGTGAATTATATTGTAGTATATTGCCAACGGCCTAAGAATCTATTGACTGGATTCCAACTAGGTCCTTATTAATAACACCAAGATAATAATAGGTGGTATAGTCAATGGGGAATTGCCCTGCTAATTCAAAGGCCTCTCTGTACAGTGGTTTGAATCTGCCAGCAGCTCCAATGGAGAAAGATGGTTAATCTCCTTCCAGACACACTGTAGCTCCATCAGCCTAATTGAGATCTTAGTGAGATGATCCTGTTCCTTCTCTCTCTCTCTTTCTCTCTGTCCCCTTCCCTCTCCCTCTCCCTCTCCCTCTACCTCTTTCTTTACCTCTCCTCTCCCTATTCCTAGTCCTCTCTTTCTTTCCTCCCCCCACCTTTCGGTATGTGTTTGTGTGGAGATATATAGATAAAGATATAGAGATAGAGATAGATAGATGATTAGATATACACATAGACATAGATATAGATACAGATAGATATTATATATATGTAGTTATGGTTATTGTTGTTATGTACCATCAAATTGTAACTGCCTCATAGCTGACCTTCTAGTGGTTTTACAGAGGTGATAAATAACATGGGAGGAGATTGATTGTATGTCATCTTTCTCCTGCAAAGCAAGTAAAGGATTCAAACTGCATACCTTTGGATTGGCAGCACAAGCCCTTACTGCTAAGGCACGAGAGCTCTTATGGTCTGGTTTTAGGTCAATAATACCTCATAGGGACTCAGTGAAGTGTATATCGAAACTTTGCTCTGTCTATCCTGCCCCACCCTCACAATGTCCACCATGCTCAAGCCCGTTGTTGTAATCACTGTGCCAATCTGATCTATTCCGTTAAGAATCTTCTTCTTCACTGACCTTTTACCAAGAATGATCTGTGTGTGTATTAACTTGACATAACAATCATATGGCATGAGACTTATTTATTGTTACTTCAATGTGAGATACAGACTGTTTAGCAACTGACCAAAATCACATACTTACAGCTTTCTGTCCATGTAATAAGGCTTCATCTCCTACACCAATCCACTCTACTCATACATATGGCATCTTTACTAAGGGTAAAAGAAGTGAAGAAAATGAATGCCCAAGTTAAATGGAATTAGAAGTACCTCAATATATACACACAGAGACATACCTAATATTAAAAGATCTGTGTGTGTATTCAACTTGAGGGGAAATTCAGGTCTAAAGATCTAGAACTAATCTTTATTAAAGCCATTTTAGATCAACCTAAAATATAACAGGGTTATACCAATTTTAATATCAGTAAAGTCAATGGTACTATTTAGCTTTAAATGTCACCTAAATTTAAATTGAAATGAATAATTGAATAATTACATTATTTTTACTCCTCCTAGCATTCATGTTTGTTTATCACATATAGCACTGTTTGTATGGCTTCTCTCCTAGTATTCCCAAACATGGTCTCTCTTTAGCTTCCTGACCTAGAGACTTCCTGAACTGACTTCTCTTTTGGCTCGCATTCTTAGCTGCACTTACCCAAGGTCCTTAAGTTTCTGCCGCTTGGTGTTCTTTCCAAATCCTGACGTGCTTGAGGACTGGAACTCTTTTCTTCATCTTAGAGTCCAAAGCAGTCACTACAAAAATGGAAGGTTGTTAGCAAACTCTGGGCTTGCTTTTGATCTCCCACTATCCTGTAGTGACACTTTAGAATAGTCAGCTACTTGCCTTTGTGGTAGTTGTGATATCCCCTACATAAAATGAGAAGACAAAAGTAGGAGACCTCACCATTCTGAGCCTATGTTGGGAGTACAGCGTGCATTAGCACAAATCAGAGGAAGTACTGGAATGGCTGTTGGAGCCATATTTCATGGATACGCTATGTTCACACATGTTACATTTAGATCTGGACTCCTTTGATGGTGTTTTGCTTTTCTTTGGACACAACTTCTCTAAAAGTTATATTCAGATTACTTATTAGCTAGACTCAGATAATTCAACAATAAACTTATCTGTCATTGTCCTTGTGCTGTCAAGTCAGAAATGACTCATGGACAATAAAATGACCCTATGAACAATAGATCTAAAACCTGTCCTATCCTGTTTCATCCTTATCATTTCTCACATACTTGATCCCATTAATGCAGTTACTGTGCTAATCCATCCGGTTGAATGTCTCCTTCTTTTCCGCTGATCCACCATTTGTCCAAGAATTATGTCCCTTTGCAAGGAACAGCCTTTCCTAACAATATATGTTAAGTATGTGAGATGAAGTTTGGCCATCACCTTTGCCTCCAAGAAACATTCTAGCTAAGCTTTCTCTGAAACATGCCTGTTTTTGTTTTGTTTTATTCTGTTTTGTTTTTCTTTTGGCAGTCCATGGGACATTCAGTTAGCTGCCAACCAAACACAAAAGTGCCAGAGATGAACACTGGGACTTCTCGCTTCATGTACTCTGAAGTGACTCCATATAAGGTATGAGATTAGGAAGGCAGTTGTTGTTATTGTTGCTGTTGTTTGGTGTCATCAAGTCAAGTACCACTCATAACGACCCTGTGAACAAAAGATCTGTACCCTTTTCTATCCTGTGCCATCCTTACACTTCCTGAAACACAAGAACCCATTACAGCAGTCACTGCTGCAGTGAAACCATAGCAGCAATTTACCTAATTAAGAGTCTTCCTCTCCTTCACTGATCCTCCACCCTTCCCAGCATCATGCCATTCTCCAAGGAATAGGCCCGCCTAGCAACTTGCCCAAAATATTTGAGGTGAAAACTCATCATCCTTGCCTTCAAAGAGCTCTCTCTCCTGCTGCACCCTCTTCAAGATATATCTGTTCATTCTCTTGGCCATTCATGGGATAGTCATGGGACCTAGTGGGCGGGCCTTTGTATTTAAGTCAGTTGGGTCCTGCCTGAAGGTGAGTCTCCATCTAGGAGCAGTTGGATGATGGTAAGTAGTTTCTATTTACTTGAAATCTGAGTATAAACTGTTTTGGCATTTCTCATTTTGTTAACACCTAAGCGTAGCTGATTGGCTGTTTCTGATTTCATCAACAATCAACTGTGAGCTGAAAGCCTCTTGTTTAAGCAATTAGGACCTGATGGGCAAGGCTTTGTACTCAAAAGGCTTTTGGGCCCCACTATGTGTTAATTGTGGTTGAGGAAAACATTGTTCTAAGGAGTACAGTACTTGTCTGTAAATTTGTTGTACTGAGATACCTTGCGGTTCCTGTGAGACTAAAATCTGCGTTACTAGTGTGTCAAATGAGTTACCCATGGTATACTAGCTTTGGTGGAGCTTCTGAGTAGGAAGCAAGATGGGCAATCTACTTCCTAAATAGTAAGCCTTTGAAAAATCCTATAAACACTAAAAAGCAAGGCAACTTGAAATGGTTTAATGCCTGCTATGGTCCAGTTACTATGCTGGATCTTTTTATATGATGAGTAGTTATGAGTAATAGTAACTACTACGAAATAAAACTGAAATGCTAACATAGTTTTATATAAATTATAATTTTTATGCTTGTTTTATTTATTTATTTTTAATATTCTGCATGTTTCCCAAGTACAGCATGGTGAGCTCTTCAATTGTACTCATTTGGAATGACTAATTCTGAATCATAACCCTTATATTTACCTTTTCTAAATGTGGGAGCTCTGGTGGCCAGTAGCAAGAGCTGTGCTATGATCCTGAAAGCACAGTTTTGAGACCACCAGGTGCTCTGCAGGATAAAGATGGGTAATCTCCTCCTGTACAATTAAATGCCTCTGGAAACCCACAGGAGAGTCAGCTATGATTTGGTTCCAACTCTATGGCACACAGCAACAGTAACAAATGTGGTCTAGCCTGTGACATCCTTGCATTCTTCTACATGACTCATTAATCAAAGGGTCGCAATAGATAGTATTCGTAGAGAAAAATTTAAAAAATACTCAAACCTCCTTGTCCAAAATCCCATCGACATTGAGTCGATTTTGACTCCTAGAATCCCTGTGTTGTTGAGTTCTGTAGTTGGAAAGGAGTCATAGCTGACCCTCAGGTTTTCAATGACAGTTGATTGCAAAGGAGAAGATAGCCCTCAGGTGGAGCAGCTGGTGAACTTGAACCACATGCCTTTGAAATTGCAGCACTATCTCTTGCCCATAGGCCATCAGAGCTCCCAGAAACCCTTGAGTACAGAATTATAAATCAGACTGCCACATCTTTCATCCTCAGAGCTACAGATGGATTCAAACTGCTGATTTTTTGGTTAGCAGTTGATTGTTTAACCACTCCAGCACCAGGGCTCCTTACTCTCCAGAAAGCATTTCCGTGAAACTATATTTTCCTTACTTAGAAATATTTGCTCCCAAGATGTTTATTTCTGTCTATAACATTTAGAAATCAAACTCTTTACCAATGTTTTGAGCAAAACTCTTTACATTCCTTTCTTCTCCTCCTATGTACTAAAATGCAAAAGATTTCATTTTAAAGACTATGTATTCTTTGAGGCAAAATAAATTACAAGCAAGTATTGCAGTTAGTTGCTAGGTAAATTGATTTCTGTGTACAAAATGTCCTATTCTTGATTTGTTGATAAAATTTTAATGTTAGACATGCTGCAACTATTAAACACATCCTGCAAGCACAGAGCATGTGTTGGTGTTAGGGTTTTTTCTTTTATCAATTGTTTTGTTAGGACTTTAAAATTATGCTAAAAATTGGGCCAATGATAGTGCTGAAAAATAGGATGTTATTACCAAAGGGATCTAATTGTATTATGTTAACTTGCTGCTCTGCACATTTGGTCTGAGTGTGGAAAATAGCCAGACTGTCCTAAGTGTACTTTAAGGAAAATTTATGAAAAGATCTTTAGAATCTATTACAATTTGGATTTAATACCAGGGACTGATTTTTCTGTGTCTCTGGAGACTAACCAAAACAGAATTGCATGGAAGACTACTTCAACAGATGGGAAAAATTATATTAAAAGCTAAGTAGTGAATAAGAGAGCCCCTGTGGTCAATAGTGGCATCTGTGGACGAAACTGGGGGAAGATATTAGACAGCATTGAGAACAGGTACCAAGTAAAGAAATGTTCACCAGGAATTTTTTTTTTCAAAGCTGTTAGTTGTATAATGTTATTTCCCCCCACTATAATTCTTCTAAGAATACAGAAGACTAAGTTATCCATGTTGATGCACCACTATCCAAATTAAAAATATGGTCATGCTGGTTTCCTACCTCAAATGCTTCCATTCTACTGATATGGAAGGTACTCCTCTCCACAGTATTTATGTCTTTCTTACTTTTACTACTTATATTATTATGCAAGTCAGTAAATCAGTGTATATCATTGGAATATCTATGAGCTCTAGTGGTGCAGCACTAGCACATTGGATTTTTAATGAAAAGGTCAGAAGTTCAAACCCACCAGTCACTTTGCAGGAGAAAGAAGCTTATTTTCTTCTCAAATATAATGACTTTGGATATAATAATTTCATTTCCCTTTACTAATAGTCCCATTGAGTAATATAACAGTATCTTAATAAGCACAAGCTGATGGAATTGAATCTTCTTTTTTTTAATTTTTCACACCATGATTTAGTACCTGTGCATTAATCACTTCTCTGAGAACAGTCTCAATTTCATCTCTTGTAAACTAGGAGAATGACAATGGAATAAAGTACAAGTTGGCTTCCCAGCCCCAATTGTGATAAGTGAACTTAATCAGTAGAAAAGGAATTAACAGAAGAATTATCACAAAATCTGTTCATTCTACTGTTCTCAGGGACTTATTGATATTGCTGGAATAAATGTGTCTTTATAGACTCTTTTCTACAAATGAATAAATAATAATACTTACTTAAATACGTCCTGAAATTTGGTTATCAATACAATACACTCCAGGCACACTACCTGATCTTCTTCTCTGTT
This sequence comes from Elephantulus edwardii, assembly GCF_000299155.1. Classification (NCBI taxonomy): domain Eukaryota; kingdom Metazoa; phylum Chordata; class Mammalia; order Macroscelidea; family Macroscelididae; genus Elephantulus; species Elephantulus edwardii. The sequence continues at coordinate 7,570,920 of NW_006399826.1, forward strand.
TTTTTTTTTTAAATTTTAGTATTTGTGTGTGTGTGTGTGTATGTGTGTGTGTGTACTGTTAAATTGGAAGGCTGATCTTCTTAAGGTATGCTGACATTCATATACATGGAATTTTGGATAAATTATACAGAATATCTCACCATTTAAAATGTACTAAATGAACCAATGAGTCTTACATACCTTAAACTGAGATTATAATTCTTAATAGAAACCCCTTTGTCTTGGGATGTGGGCAAGACAGTGAGGCTAGACCTTACTGATAAAAAATAGACTGATTTCACTTGGACTTTAAATGAATGCTCTTTAAAAGACCTTTTCAGTTTATTCATATGTGAGAAAGAATATATATATATATATATATAATCAGTGGTATCTTAAAATAATAGATATTCAAAAAGAAATGGTTATTTGTAAGAGGCGACAACATAATAGAAATACATTCATTTCTTAGAGAATTAATATTACAGCATAATGATCTCCAGAAATTATAAAAGGCTAATCATATTCAGCTTGCGGCCGGGAAGATGTATATTCTGTGAGGGATGCCTGTATGGACACCTAAAACTGTGATGCTGTGATGCATATACTATGCATTACTTTGTAGGAAAATGTAATGCTGAATGCTATTAAATATTAGAGAATCATTTCATATACCCGCATGCATGCATGCTCACACACATTCATACAAAAACCTCACACGCTGCTAACTTTGGCCTGAGAAAGCTTTCATGGAGAACTTAACAATGAAAAACCTTCAGTAGTCTTTGTCCCCGTCCTATCTCTGTGCTCCATCCCTAATGCTATCTAGTGGAAAAGGAAAAGCAGCCTGCTTCTATTGTTCCTCTGTTTAAGTGAGATAAGATCCTCACTTTATACATATTTCCCCTTTATCTCTCCAGTCCCTGTGTCTCAGCTTGTTCTTTGAGTTTAATGACTTTATTTCTTGCTTTGTTTTGTTTCTTGGTATCTCTTTGGGTTATGAGATCTTTACCGATTTTAAGAGTTGGTGCTTCTTTTCTCTTTGACTTTCTTCTTTGTCCATTGTTAGCTGGTTGGCTTAAAATATGTGCCCACAGTATATGAAAATTCATTTTCTCCTCTTTTGTTAGTTCAGCTTTTCTTTAGAAACCAATAACAATTGAAGTTTATTTTCATAGATTGTTGTGGCCATTGAGTGATATTCTTCCTTTCATTTTCCTTCCTAGCCATCACACAATTTCTTTCAACAAAGACTTGAATAAATAAGTTTCCTTTTATGCAAAGGAATTTTGAATTAATCCAGTACTATGAAATGAGCCTGCAAGTATTTCACAATTTCACATCTTTTTCACCCTTGAAAGATATATATATATATATATATATATATATATGTATATACACACACACATACATATATCTTTTTCTTTTCTAGGAATTACAAGTGTCATTATTTCAAATGAATGAATGATTACTTAAAATATAACTGACTTTTATTTCAAAATTCACTTTTTAAATACCACAATTTGGTTCCTGTGTTTCAGTCATATCTCTGTGAACAGTTCCGCTTAAATTACAGAAAACTAGGAGAGTAAGAAGACATAGAATAATATACAGAAACAGAACAGAATTTCAAGAGTAGATATAACTTAAATAATGTCAAGTCACCATTATAAAAGTTATTAAAATTAAAAGTTTTGCTTGATAATGCCTGTGACCTTAAAAAGATGCAAGAGGTCACAGAGGAAAGAAAGTCAGGAATAGGAGGAAAAAATGAGATGTGTATCTAATTACATCCAGAAACAATAGCTTCCTTTGTCATAACACCAAAAGATTTAGATGATACCGAACCACTAGTAGGGAAAATTTTTAATATGGATTCTGTTGGAGATCATGATTGAAAGGAGGAAATACAGAACAGGTTTTCCGTTCTTAAAGAATTCCTAGAGCTAATGGAGGTTGAATAAATCCCTGAAACTATTGCCTTGAAGTAATCTTTTTAAGCTTTAAACCAAAATATTACTTAAACTCTTCTTAAAACCAAGCAGTCGTTTAATGTTGTTGTTATGTGCCATTGAGTTTACTACGATTCATAATGATCATATGAACAACAGCTATGAAACTGTTTTATTCTGTACAATCTTCACCATCTCTGACATATTTGAGCCCATTTTATAGTCACAGCGCCAATCCATTTAACTCAGGAATTTTCTCTTTTCCTCTGATCTTCTACCTTTCCAAGCATGAAGTCCCTCTGCAAGGACTGGCCTCTTCTAACAATATGTCCAAAGGGTGTAAGACAGAGTTTCACATACTTTGTAAAACTTCACTATCGTTGTTTTCAAGAAGCACTCTGTTCTCACTTTCTCCAAAAAAACATGAGTTTGTTTTCTTGGAAATCTATGGAATATTCAGTACACTTCTGTAACAACATAACTCAACAGCACCTATTCTTCTTCCTCACCCTTAGTTATTATTCAACTTTCAAATTCATAACAAGCAACTGAGAAGGCTGTGGCTTAGATCAGTTTTTATTTTGTCTTTAAACTGACGTTGCTGTTCTTTAGTATCCTAGAGATCTCCAACAGATTTTTTTTCTAATGCAATTCATCTTTTTATTTCTTGACTGTTGGTACCTAGGCTATTGATTGTGAATCCAAGTAAGATGAAATTGTTGACAACTTCAATCTTTTCTCCAAGTATTATAATGTTTCCTATTGCCCTGGTAATAAGGCTTTTGCTTTCTTGATGTTGAGACATAATCCATATTGAAGGCTATAGTCCTTAATCTTTTGAAGCAAACGCTTCAAGTCCTCTTAACTTTCAGCAAGTGAAGTGTTTATCTTGAATATATGTGATTTTAAGATTTATTTTTATGACATCAATAAAGGTGATTGAACAGACTGTGGAAATTATTGAACAATATAATTATTATCATATGAAAGCAAAATATTGTTAAAGATCATTCAAAAATGGTTAGAACAGTATATTGAAACAGAAGTTCCAGAAAGTCACGATGAGTTTAGAAGAGGCCGTGGCACTAAGTAAACTAATGCAGATTTCAGATGGATCATGACTGAAAGCAGAGAGCATTCAGAAGAATGTCTATTTGCAGGTTTGCTTGAGGCTTTTTTGACTATTCAAAACATTCTACTGTGTAGAACAAAACTAACTATGACTAACCTTAAAAAAGATGGGAATTCCAGAACAATTAATTATGCTTGTATGAAATCTATACCTAGATGAAGAAGTTGTTTTCTGAACAAGGCAAAGAAACACTGTATAGTCTAAAATCAGGAAAGGTGTGTGTCAGGGCTGGATTCCTTCTACATACCTATTTAAACTGTATGCTGAGCAAATCATAATAGAAGCTGAACTTTATGAAAAAGAATATGCCATCAGGATTGAAAGAGAGTTCATTAACAACTTGCATTATGTAGGTGACATAAAGTTGGTTTCTTTAAAGAGGACGTGAAATCTCACTGCAGAGGATCAAGTATTGCAGTCTCCAATATGGATTGCATCTTGACATCAAGAAAAAAGAAAAGAAAAAAAAAACACCTCACGATTGCACCAACAGACAATTATGATAAATGGGGAAAACCATTATGATAGATGAAGAAAAGATGGAAATTGTCAATTATTTCATCTTGCTTGGCTCTACAGTCAACACCGTTGTTATTTGCAATTATGAGATCAGGAGATGTGTAGAACTGGTAAAGTGTACTGTCAGAGACCTCTTCAATGTCTCAAAGAGTGAAGTAATTTTAAAGAATTAAGTCACACTTGATTCAAGCAAATGTTTTAAATTACTTGCTATGCATCTGAGAGCTGGATAAAGAGTAAGGATAATGGGAGAAAAATTGATATATTTGAGTTGTAGTATTGAGGAGGAGTGCTGAATATCCCACGAACTGCCAAAAGAACAAACACATTTTGAGAAAGTACAACCAGAATATTCCTTGGAGACAAAGTTGATGAAGCCTCAGTTCATATAACATGGTATCAGGAAAGGCTACCCCTTGGAAAAGAACATCTTTTGGGAAAAATGGATGGTCAGTAAAGGAGAGAAAGATTCTTACTTAGATGGATTGACAGAGTATCGATGATATTAAACTTGAGTGTGCTGAGGTAATAAAGATGGCACAGAACAGGATAAAGTTCGGATCTGTTATTATGAGTCATACTTGACACAATGGCATTTAATAACAACCTGTTGAGTTAACAATAGCAAGGTGAGAGATAAGAATCTCATGTAAATGAAAGTTAATGATACAAGAACAATTGAGAAAATATAAGTTGAAATCATTACATAACATAAAGAGTTCAATCAACGTCACTGGATTGCATATGTAAAAATTGGTAAATTTAAGTATGCTCTGCTATATATAACCTTAATAACTACAAAATAAAATGATTGTATTCTTCAAAATTTTGAGCACTTGTTTTGAATCAGCATGTATGTTTGACCTGGACACATAGAAATATTTTTTTCAAACATCCATATAGATATGCCCAGGAATATTTTAACTGTGTTAAAAGAGAAAGCATAATCCAAAGGGTTTATTCTGGACGCCCAAAGTGTTTGTAAACTAACTGTTGAGCCAAGGTTTAAAAACATTAATTGTGAAGAGAACTAATCCAATATTAATCCAAATATGATTAATTAGAAAATATTCCATGAACTCAGGGAATACTTACAGAAATCAGGAAAGAGAGAGCTTATTCGATACAACATTATTGCCAAAGATTTTATTGTATGAAAGTGAAAGATAAATGAGAATCTGTTTATCTAGATAGAGCACTGTATTCACATCCTGCAACTCTTTTATGAAAGTATCTGGGGGAGAGCTGGGGAAGAAGAACTGTTACAACTAAGAGCTCTCCCTGGATTTAAATCTCCATTAGGTTAGGAAGGTCCTGGGAGCATAGTCTGTAGGGAGCATCACTGCTGAGCCAGTGGTTGTGTCTCTCTGGCTATTCAAATTCATTAACAGCTCTACAGGAGAAAGAAGGGTATTCTCTTCCTGTGCAACTCATGACTTTAGAAGCCCCATAGAGGGTTAGCTCCAACTTGATGGCAAAAAGGAGATTGACCAGGAACTCTGGGGCTACAGCACCTTACTTGTTGAGATGCTAATCAAAAGATCAACGATTTGAATCCACTAGCTGCTCCAACAAGATACATTACTAACCTCTTCCTCAGATTAATAATAATAATAATAATAATAAATATACAATTAGTGCACATAATTCTGAATTACATGTTGTATGCAATTGGATGTTTAAGTATGAGGCAATACTCAAAACTATTGTTCATAGGGTTGCTGTGAGTAGCAGTTGACTCAATGATACCTAGCAACAATGTACATTTACACATTTGCCTCCGAATTGCACAGTACAGTGTCTTAAACCAAGCCTATAAAACATGGTTTTCCCTTGGAGAAAAGGTGTTTATATAAGAGGAATGAAAAAAGTGTGTAATACTTTTTTAAAAAAAATTTATAGTAGAAATAATTTTTAATGAGTCTGTGCATTCAGATGATGGTGTTTCTTTTTTTGTTATGTGCCATTGAGCTGACAATGGCTCATAGCAACCCTATGAGAAATTTCTTGTACCTTGTCCTATCCTGAGCCAACCTCACCATCTCTGACACGCCTGACATTATTGTGACAGTCACTATGCTGACTGGGACTCTCAGTGAATGTTCAAGAGTCACAAATCTGGCAGAGACATTGACCATCACAAAAGCCTGCAATGCTGTTAAAATCAGGATGAAATTTGAGAGGGAAAAACAGAAAGTGTTCCATAGGTTATGAACATATCATAACATCTCTCAAAGTTGTTAACTTTTGTTTAGTAATGACCTCCTTAGACCTGTAAATATTCAAAATTGCTAGATGATAATTGAAGCATTCTATGTTAAGAAACCACAGTGGGGGGGGGGGTGGAGGCAGAAATGAACTACATGATTGAATACACAGCTGCTTTCATCATCATCATCTCTGACAAGTCAACAGACTATCCAGCCCTGCTGAAAGGCACATTATATAATTTAATGAAATCACCTATTAATCATCATCATCATCATCTTTTCCTGTGAATTCCAGTGACCTTCGTCTTACATTTCCTAGGACAATCCATCACAAAAGCCTAATTCCCATACGCTTGGAAACTTCAGTTAGCAGATTTCTTATTATTCACCAAGTTTGTACAAAAGTAACCACATCCAAACCACTCACCTAACCCATATTATTTATGTCCTTTTACTTCCTGATTAAAGTGCAAAGTGCTTTAAACATTCAGCGTAAACACATTTGTTTATTTCTTTCTTAATTTGTGAGGCCACTTTGCTGGCAGAGACCAGAGTAGAGGAATCCAAGATGTATTGATTTGTTTCTTCATGACTATTTAATCGGTTAAAGTGTGCGCCACTTGCAAGTGCCAAGATGCTGGTTACATTTTAATAAATGTCCTCGTTGGTCGATCGATACTTCGCAGCCCCAACTAAATAAATAAATAAAAGTGCTGTTCTCTCCTAAGATAATGGGGAGAAAATCTTTTTACTATCGTCAGTCATCATGACAAACAAGAATATGAAGTGTTAATGAAATGACCAACTGTCTATAAAATAAAAGACTTGCAAGACAGTCTCCTTTCTTCCCTTAATTTGATGAAACAAAATGGAAAATTACACTAGTGCCCATCCAGCGTGAAATGATGTTAACAAGCAGAAAACAAATGCCATAATGAAGGACTTCTAGGATGTACTATGTATAGTCTTACTTGTAAAGAGGGAATTACTGGGCAGAGCTCTAGCCCTGAGCAACATCCCACCCCCTATGGAGGAGAATCACAGCTATCATCGTGTCCCTGGGGAAGTAGCACCATTCCGCACAATACGACAAATTGATGTTCACAGCATAATAATTATCCATGTGCTGAAAACAATAGGCCACACAATTACCAAGCAGGGCAATGCCCTACACAGGCAAAGTGAAATTGCAAAACGAAGCGATTGTGTAGATAATTGAGGCAATAGCCCCACAAAAAAGAGATGTGCACAACTTGTCATTTATTGAACATTGTTTGGGAAGGAAGACATACAAATAACTGAATTTCGCAGAACATCAAAATGTACCTTTTAAGCACAGAATGTTTCACTTTTAAAATATGTTCATTGTCTATGGTTATACTCAAAATTTGTTACTAATTCTCTAGCATCATTAAACAGAGTGTGCTAAATGTGATTTAATTTTTATATTATTCTTGATGAAATATACAAGCAAACCTTTTTTGTAAGGGAAGGTAGCCCAGAAACTAATAAGGGTTGATCTCTCAACCATGTTCATGGAACTCTTCCCTATTTCCTATACAAAGAATTAAAGCATGTAAAAGAGTGAACAGATCCCTACATAAACATTGCAAATAGAAAGTATATACTCCAACAAAAGCTAATTCTAAGAATTAAATGCAATATAACTAAAAATGTTTGAATTAGTTCTGTTATATTTTTTCCTAAACTTTTACCTGTGTTTACTAGAGAAAGGGAAAATAGTGGGATCCAATAAGCAGCTTAATATAGTGGTTTTGTGTTTATTTTAAGGGTTCAGATTACCTGGACAACTCATCAAGTATCTGAAAACTGAATGATGTTGCAAACCTAATTTTAATCACCCTCAATGTTTGAATTTTCAATGATTAATAGAAATAATTTCCATTCATGTACTACGTATTTATTTACAAGGTAATCCATGTAAAATATTTAGCTTTTATATGTTTTATATTCTGCCTTGTTAAGTACTACATAAATTTTACAAATGTATATAGGAAGTTCACAATGTATGGATATCTTTGAAGTATGATGTTGGCAAAGAGTTTTGAATATCCCATGGATTGCCAAAAGAACAAACAAATCCTTCCAGAAGGGAGTGCAACCAGAGTGCTGTTCCTCAGAGGTAATGATGGTAACATTTCATATCACTTAATTTAGGCATCTTTTCAGAGAGACATCTTTCAGGGAAAGGGAGATAGATGGTCAGTGGAAAAGAGGAAGGCCCTTAAGGTGATGGGTTGACAGAGTAATTATCACAATGGCCTTAAGCAAGGGCACAGGTACAGCATAGGACAAAGTCCATATTTGTCCATACAATAATAGCAATGAGTTAAAAGACAACCCAACAGCACATCACAACAATGACTTTGGAGAAACGGGAGAAAACGGGAGAAAAACGAGTTAAATAGGAGTTTACACATGCAAGTACAAACGAGAAGCCTGAATGAAGGACATGAAAGGAAAAGGAATGAGTGTGTGCCTCGTCTGCTATGAGTCCAGAGCTAGATGGTGTCCAGACACTGTTCTGAGTCTTTTAATCACAGAATCTATAGATTAACGTTTATCAAAGGAAGAAAAGATACAGAACGGAACTTAAATTCACTTACAATCCAAATGTAATGAGCATACTGAGATTAAAAAATGCTTGAACTTATTACTCTGAGAAAAATCTTTTAACAATTAATCCATATATCCCTGAGGTAAGTTATCTAATGCTACTATAGCAAAAATATGGAGCTCTGGTGGCCTAGTGGTAGGAAGCTATGCTGCATACCTGAAGGCACGAGGTTTGAGGCCACTAGCTTCTCTGTGGGAGGAAAAAATGGACAATCTCAATCTCCTCTCCTGTGATTAACTGCCTCTGAAAACCCACCTGAGGGTCAGCTATAGGTTGGTTCCAACTCTATGGTAAACAACAACAACAACATAGCAAAGATAACACAATCAGAAATATATTCTGGCAATCCAGGAATCTAGATATTTAAATTCAGTATAGGAATTCAGCATATGTAGGTGCAATGCCCCATGGAGACCTCACGTGTTTTGGCATTCTCCATTGTCAAGGAATTTTGTCACCCACCAGCCCCAGTCTAAAAAGATACACATCGCTCCTGGAGATTATTTCCTGATGGTATTAAGTTCCTTCCCAGCTCTTTACAATGATTATTGTACATGTGGAAATTATGAATGTCTATGTAGTCTGTCAAAATAAAATTAAAGAGAACTTCCCCCACCAGAAAAGAAGAAGCAAGAGCGTGCAACACAACCTTCAGGGCCAGAGGTTTCTGCACCAACCAGATCAGAGCCTAGGGGAGCCATCGCCACAGCAGCAGAGGCAAAACCCAGAGACTTTGTGTGAGCTGAAATGGGCTGTGGAACTGCACCCCACAGAGAACCAGAGCCAAGATCCTTAGGCTCAAGTTTGTTGGAGGACAATGAGGATGAGAGCCATAAGTGGTAGGACTGAGAGCTTTGTAATGTTGGCTGAAAGCCGCAAAAACCTTAAGGCTGAGGTAACTGCGAGCATACTGCTGAAGCTGTCCTAACTGTATATTTTGCTACTAACATACATGATAGCCTTTTGACTTACAGAACAAAATGACTGGTGGCGTTTTTGTGTACCATAAAGTTGGAACAGAACCATAGCAGCCCCTCTGGTGGGTTTTCAGAGGCAGTAAATCACGTGGGAGGAGATTGCCCATCCTTCCCCCACAGAGCAAGTGGTGGATGGATTCTAACAGTGTACCTTTGGAATTGCAGCCCAATTTCTTGCCACTGGCTACTAGAGCTCCTTCAAATCAGTGTACAAAATTGTCTCTTTCTAATATCAATCCTTCCTTTTTTTATATATATATAAGAAAAATCTGCCAAGATACAGATTACTCAGTCCTTCTCTCAGAATTTAAGATTTAATATCAGTGGTCTCTTGGAAGAAGTCTAGCCAAATGCTTCTACGAGACCAAGATGATGAAACTTCTCATAGACTGAGCCTGTAATCTGGAAGAGAAACTTTTCTCGTTGATCTTAGCTAATGTCCCCATTGTATGTATTCTGTTTCCTAGTCTTTTGACTTTTGAATCCAAAGACTATTTATTTTTCTTTGTACATTCACACAGTTAAGTGATACAATTTGCCCATCTATAAATTGGTAACCAAAGCCATTCAAAATATCTAAATTAGGCAAGTGTCTTAAGATTAAAAGTTATTAATAGTTACCAGGGGTACATGAGACAGAAGGAAGACAGAGAATCACTGCTTTAACTGTACATTTTTTTAATGAATCTTTTTTTCCAAATTTTTATTTTCTATTGGTTTGTATCAGGAGACATTGCACTGGGAAAATCTGCAGTTAAGCATCTTACCAAATTATTGAAAAGCAGTGATGTCAGTTTGAGGAAAAAGGTGCATCTGATTCAGGCCACAGTCTTTCTGATTACTAGCTATGCATACGAGACCTGGAAAATGAGTAAAGATGACAGAAAACAATCAATGCCTTTGAGCTGTGGTGTTGAAGAAGAGCACTGAACATCCCATTGACGGCCAAGAGAACAAATAGATATGCCTTGGAGCGGGTGCAGCTGGAGTTCTCTTTGGAGGCAAGAATGATGAGGCTTCACCTCACATACTTTGGACGTGTTGCAAGGAGGGGCTATTCCTTGGAGAAGGGCATGGTGGGAAGGGTGGAGGGTTCACAAAGGAGAGGTAGATCCTCAGTCAGGTGATTAGACATGGTGACTACTACAATAGGCTCCTGTGTGTCAGGAAATGTGAGGATGGTGTAGGACAGGGCTGGGTTCAGATCTTTTGTTCATAGAGTCCCTGTGAACTTGACTCAACTTGATTGCACCTAACAACACAAAAACAATTGATCTGCATATACAAACATACATTATTTTTCACACTTTCCTTCATTCACATGTGTTTCATACAATCATTTCCATGCATTGTGTTTTATAAAATTAATCACTGTGGAACTATGAGCCCTCATTTTTTCATGATCCCACCAGATCTTTTCCATTTCTTTTTACCCTTCTCCCTCCATCCACCAAAATGTGCAACCCCTGGGATGTTCTCCTGCCCATCCTCACTTCTCTGTTCCCATCCCTTCCCTCCCTTGGACTCCTACAAATATTTTACTAGTTATCTTTTTATTTTCACAGTAATGACCTTATGCAGTATTTTTCCGTATGAGATTTAATTAGTTCACTTAGCATAATGCTCTCTAGTCTCTCCCAAGTTATGCAGTATTTTTTTTTAAATTGTTGCTCTTGAGTGCTGTATAATATTCCATTATGTGAATGTACCACAATTTATCAGTTTGATTGTTGTTGGAAATGTGGACTGATTTTGTGTTCTCAAGATTGTGAACAACACTGTTATGAACATTGGTGTATAAATCTTCAAGACAGCAGGGTAGTGATACAACGACAGGGACAGAGACCAATGGGACAGAATTGAGACTACAGAAATTGACTCATCTACCTATAGTCAGTTGGTATACTACAAGGAAATAAAACCTATCAAATGGGGAAGTGGACAACTTCTTCAGTATATAGTGCTGGTAAACTGGACTGCAACCTGCAGAAAGCTTAAGCAGGATCCACATTTCACATCATACACAAAAATCAAGTGAACGTAGATCAGAGCTCTAGGGATAAAGCCCCAAACCATAAAGATTATAAAAGATAAAATAGGAGCAAACTTAGAAGGCCTACTCTAGGGAATAAATAACTTGATAAATATAGCCAGAAATGCACACCTAAGAGTGGATAAAATTGATGAATGAATGGGACCTTTAAAAGATTAAATCCCTATGTCATCAAAACTAGTGGAAAAAAACCCAAACCCCAAACAATGCTCTTGACTATGCATAAAACATTTGACAATGCTTGTTTACCTAATACTTAAAGTTTAAATACCCATTAAAGGTAATGGAAAAATATGGAAACAGATAATAGCAATCTCTGAGCAACATAATTAATATCCAAAAATGATACATATAAAGTCTTAATTTATCAAATATCTTCTTTTATATATATATGTATTGCAATATAGGCACATACATATATTTATACATAATAAATATTCAGGAAGTATGTTTGACTTGAATTTTTGGTTGATTAATTTACTGACATGTCTCTTACAGTGGTGTTAGAGAGGAGTACTAACCAGCCCATGAAAAAAAGAACACACAGATATATCTTGGAGAAGGTACAGAGTACTCCTTGGAGGCAAGGAGGAAGAAGCTTTTTCTTGCATATTTTGGACATGTTGCTAGGAGAGACTATTCTGTGGAGAAGGACATCTTACTTGGAAAGGTGAGGTTATATTGAAGGAGAGGAAAACCTTCAAACTGGTATGTTGACACAATGACTGCAGCAATGGGTTCAAGTGTGTCAGAGTTTGTGAGATTGGCACAGGATAGGACAGGGTTCAGACCTGTTGTTCATAGGGTCACTATGAGTTATGTTTGACTCTACAGCACCTAACAACAACAATAATGATAATTTCTCTCCCACTACCTCCATATCATGATGGGTGGAGAAGAGATGGAGGTTGCTAACACAGCTTGCTCAGCTCCACAATCAACATGCTTGGCACCAGCAATCAGAAAATCAAAAGACAAATTGCATTAGGTAAATCTGCTGTCAGGGACCTTTCCAAAGTACTGAAAAGCAACGATGTCAGTCTAAAGACTAAGGTGAGCCTGATTCGGACCATGGTCTTCACAATTACTTGCTATGTATCAGAGAGCTGAACAATGACCAAAGAGGACAGAAGAAGATAGATGTCTTTGAGCGGTGGTGCTGGAGAAGAGTCCTGAACATACCATGGACCACCAAGAAAAGAAATTGATCTGTCTTGGAGAGGGTGAAACCAAGTCTCTCCTCAGAGGCTTGGATTTAAAAGCTCTATCTCACACACTTTGGGCATGTGGCCAGGAGGGACCAGTCCTTAGAGAAGGACATCATGCTAGGAAGGGTGGATGGACAGTGCAGGAGAGGAAGTCCCCAGATGAGATGGATTGATACAGTAACTAGGGCCATGGGGGCAGGTGCTTTGGAGTCAATGAGATTGGCTCAGGACAGAGCAGGCGTAGGAGCTGTTGTACATAGGGTTGCTATGAGTCACAGATGACTCAATGGTACATAACAACAATATCCATCTCTGGTAATGTCTATTATGTAAATTCAGATTATTGTTGGTTTTGGTGTGTGCTCATGAGTTGGAGCTGACACACAGGTGATCCTTCTGAGAATTTTCAGGGGCAGTAATCACCGAAGGAGATTGTTCATTCTTCACCCACAGAACAGCTAGTGAAATCAAACCACTGCCTTTGGTTTTGCAGTGTAACTTCTTATCATTTGTCCACCAGTGTTACTAGACTCAGATAACTATGTGGAAATGGAAGTATGCATCTGAATAAATTGGAATTATTTTACCGATCAAATAAGATTTTTCCAAATAGTTCTAATGTATCTGCAGGACTATTGCCTAAGAAGTGCTCATTTTTAATATTCTAAATTGTCTACAATAGAAAATCCTGACTTTATAATTTACACAGTCTGTCATAGTTTGTGTTTGCTAAGTAGTCATAATAAGATCCAAAAGATGGTAAATGTTATTATTGAGCATATAGCTACAGTACCAGTACATTATACCCACACAAAAATTTGTTTTCATCAAGAACAAATATCTAATACTATCTAGATTTTTATTTTAATGGACTCATCTTTATTATTGTTGTGATTAGATGCCGTCAAGTAGAGTATGACTCACAGTGACCTTGTGATAGATTTGAAACTTATCCTATCCTACACCATGCTGATTATTTTGACACACTGAACTCTTTTGCTGCAGTCACTGTGTCAATCCATCTCTTTGTGAGTCCTCTTCTCTTTACGTTTCCAGACATGTCCTTCTCAAAGGAATAGACTTCCCTAGCAAGATGCTCAAAGCATGTGCGATGAAGCAAGCTTTGTCATCTTTTCCAGCAACAAGCATTCTGGTTGCACTTTCTCTGAGATGTATTTGTTTTTTTCTTTTGACAGTCCATAAGATATTCAGCACTCTTCTTCAAAACTATTGCTCAAAGGCATCAACTCTCTATTTGTCATCTGTATTTATTGTCCAGAATTAGGATGCATAGCAAGTGACTTAAAATCCATGGCCTGAATCAGATGCACGTTTAATCGTCAAACTGACATCCTTGCTCCTTAGTAATTTAAAGAGTTTCCTGACAAAAGACTTGCCCAATGCAATACATCCTTTGATCTCCTGACTGCTGATACCAAGGATGCGGTGTTTGGATCCAAGTAAGATAAATTCGTTGAAAACGTCAGTCTTCCTATGATGTTGCTTATCAGTCCAGTAGTTCTAAATTTTGTCTTCTTGATGCTGAGGTATAATCTATAGCCTTCAATATGGATTGAATTTCAACATCAAGAAGATGTATCTTTAGTAGTCTTTTTTTTTAAATTGTCATCTAGTTGGAACCAACTCATAGCTGACTCTTTCATGAGATTTCAGAGGCTGTAAACCATACAGAATTTACATTTCTATCACTGGGCTGATTGGTAGCAGCATGATAGATGGTGAAGAAATTGATTGTTAACAGCTTCAGTATGTTTGGCTCTACAATCAACACTCTTGATACCAGAAGCCAGGAAATTAAAAGACAAATTGCACTGGGAAAGTCTGCTGTCAGAGACCCTTCCAAAGTACTGAAGAGCAATGATGTCAGTCTGGAGACTAAGGTGTACCTGATCCAGGCCATGGTTTTTGCAATTACTTGCTATACATCAGAGAGCTGGATAATAACTAGGAATGATAGAAGGAGAGTTGATTCCTTTGAGCTGTGGTGCTGGAGAAGAGTACTGAATAGACCATGGACTGCTAGGAGAACAAATAAGTTAGTCTTGGAGAGGGTGAAGTCAGGATGCTCCTTGGAGGTAAGGATTCTGAAGCTTCATGTGACATATTTTGGACATGTTGCAAGGCTGGATCAGTCCTTGCAGAGCAACATCATGTTTGGGAGGGTGGAGGGACAGCACAGGAGAGGAAAACCCTCAATGAGATGGATTGATTCAGTGACTGGAGTAATGGGGATATGTGTATCAGAAACAATAAGATTTGGCACAGGATAGACCAGGGTTTAGGGCTGTTATACAGAGAGTCTCTATGAGTCGCTGGTGACTCGACAGTTCATAATAACAGCAACATTACAATCTATTACTCTCAGTGCTGCTGGTTATTCCAGCCACCAGATAGGCACATCTTTGGGTAAATAATGCTAGGATACCAGGGCTTCCTCCCCCCCCCCACTTTTTT
Source organism: Elephantulus edwardii (assembly GCF_000299155.1). Classification (NCBI taxonomy): domain Eukaryota; kingdom Metazoa; phylum Chordata; class Mammalia; order Macroscelidea; family Macroscelididae; genus Elephantulus; species Elephantulus edwardii. The sequence continues at coordinate 7,586,063 of NW_006399826.1, forward strand.
CCTTTTCACAAGAACGTTCTAGTCTAAAGGATTTTTTTTAGTAATAGTATTGAACTTTCTCTCCCTAAACAAAAATTAAAGTTTGCATTTTCTTTTTTGAGGAATGGAGCTAAAACTTTAGGCAACATTTTTTTCTCCCAAAGTGTGTCATTAAATAAAGAGTCATTACTGTGTGCCGTCAGCCAGAATCAACTCCTAACTGACCCTCAAGTGGGTTTTTTAAAGGCAGTAAATCACACAAGAGGAGATGGCTCATCCTTCTCCCAAGGAGTAGTTAGTGGATACGCTTTAAAAATTTGAATATCTGGATCAAAGAAAACCCCACGTTCTGAAAATAGTAGTAATGTATTGTATTTTCCACCATACTCAGAAGACTCTCTATTAGTTAGTCTTAATGTTTACTTAATTTGAGCTAGACTTTCCCATAGTGCCAATTATGTCCTGAGTGAGTCCGTGCACTATAAGGTGAAGAACAAGTTTGACAATTATCCTATTAATTTGGTCTATATTTACATGTTGATGGTCAAACCAGATAATTCAGAACAAACAACCCACCCAAAGGACTGGATCAGTTATCTACGTAGATCAAATTAGACCCTAATAGCTCCCAAATAAATATTTTACTTTATGTCCCATCAACATAAACAAAGGTGATTCTATTTGTTACGGCTTATGCATTCTAACCTACTCATTTTGGAAAAGTATATTTAACTTTCAAAGTTATCACATGTTTACAAAAAAAAGTTCCTTAAGTCTGGAGGTATCAAAATGGCTACTAATAAGTTGTTGTTGTTGTTATCCGCCGATGCGTCTCCTGTGACTCCTATGTACACAGTTAACACATACAATAGCTCTGAAACCAATCTTATCCTTAGCTAATTTCACCATATCCAGCACACCTACCCCTATTATCCTAGTTACTATGTCAGTCCGTCTAATCCAGGGTCTTCTACCTTTCCAAGCATGATGGAAGGAATTCCCAAGGACTGGCTCTTCCAGGCAACATGCCTAAAATACATGTAGGTTATTGTTATCTTTATTTTTCTAAGATCAATCATAATGTATATTTTACTTGCATTACAATTGTGTCTCTTTTGCAGAGCATGAGACCTAATATTGGTTTAATCACTTTAATTTAGGGTGTATCTGATCCTTTATATATAGATGTCTCTTTGTAAGTTAAAAATGTTTTATACTTGGCTATTAAAATTTGAAAGTATATACACTTTCAGAGTTCATAATACCAAACCAAACTCTTTCTTTTCAAACTATACTCTTTTTTTATATAGAAATTTTAATCAAAGTTTATAGAGACTTTGGATTTTCATTCTTTCATTGTTGTGCATTTTCCTCCCTGCCCACACCTCCCATTCCCAAGCTGGTTTTTCTCTTTCAAAAGTTTAAAAAAAAACCTTTTCATTATTATGCAATCCCCCACCCATGACCCAGTCCACTCCACCAAGCAGCTCTCATTCTGGACTTTTGTCATTAAAACAATACCTAATCATATATTTCTTTCAAACAGTTCTCTCCCTCATCTGTTTCAATGCAATATACATTCTATAACCCCCTCTTTTCCTAGTTTCCCCCAACCCCAATGTCAGTCCAGTTTTACAATAGTGGCATTGTGCAGTACTTGTCCTTTTGTGACTAAGATGTTTCACTCAGTGTAATGTCCTTCAACATCACCTATTTTGTATAATATTTCCTGAGTTCCTTGGTTTTCAATGCGGCATAGTATTCCACTGTGTGAATATACCACAGCTTCTCTATCCATTTGTTTATTGATGGGCACTTGGGTCGTTTCCAACGCTTTGCTATTGTGAACAAAGTAGCAATAAACATGGCATGCATGTATCTTCTTGGGTGGCAGTTATTATTTCTTTAGGATGCATTCCCAGTAGTGGAATTGCGGGTCAAATGGTATTTCTATTTCCAATTTTTTGAGAAAGTGCCATATTGCCTTCCATAGTGGTTGCACTATTTTACACACCCACTGACAGTGAATAAGGGTTCAAATTTCTCCATAACCTGGCCAACATTTACTGTTTGCTGTTCCATTCAATTTTGTTATTCTTACTGGGGTGAGATGATGTCTCATAGTTGTTTTGATTTGCATCTCTTTTAGAACTAAGGATTTTGAACATTTCTTCATGTGTTTGTTCACCATCTGAATGTCTTCTTTGGTGAAGTATCTGTTCATACCCTGTGCCCATTTTCCAGTTGGGTTGTTATCTTGTTGTAGTGCTCCAGTATTCTATAAATTCTAGATAGAAGTCCTTTAGCAGACATGTCATTGTTATTGTTATTGTTGTTGTTATTAAGTGCCATCAAGTTGTAGGTAACTCATATCGACTTTATGGACAAAAGAGACCTGAACACTTGTATAACTTTCATCCTTTCTCCAGTTCATAGGGTTTCCGGAGGCAAGCTATTTTAGAAGTGGATGCCACCAAACAGTGCCCACCATAGGTAACTATTATTGCATTTGACACATCAGCATCACAGTGTTCAGCATCACCACAACCACAAATTACCTCTGTACAGCAAGTGCACAGACCAGGCCTTCTATGACGTAGGAGAATGTTTGACCAAAAACAATTACATTACATTTTTCCCCCAATCTTTGGCTTCCCTTTTTACCCTGTTGGAGAAGTTTTTGGATGTGAATAGGAATTTGATTCTTAGAAGGTTCCATTCATCTGTTTTATTCTCTTCTGGTTTTTTTAGGTTTTTCAGGATGCTTGGACGATTGTTAATGCTGTGGATTAGGGTTTCTAGAGTTATTCCAAGTTTTTCTCTAATGAAGTTTATAGTCTTTGGTTTTAGTCTCTACTTTGAGTTGTTTCTGTGTGTGGGTGAGGTGTGGATCTTGCTTGAGTTTTCTCCAGATAATTTTCCAATTTTGCAACTGAGGGAACCGCATAAACTCCATTTTTTTATATATACCCCCATTAATACCAGAAGCAGAAGCAGGCCATAAAAATTCTTAGCTTAAGGCAAACACAAATGCCCCGGTAAAGTCTTATCTGTCCTTGCAAAGTAAAGAATTAACTAGTGTCTACGTTATGCAAAAAGAGTAAAGGCAGGCAAAGTACCCAGCCCATCAAAAGCAGACCCATATGACTGATCCCCCGGCAGCCCATGAACCATGCTCTCAATCTCCCCACCCCAACAGTAGCACCCAGGAAAGCTTTAAAAACGATTGCGCAGGGGGACTCGGGGCTTTTTCCCTGCCACCTTCCTACTGAGGGAGAAAGTCTCCACATGTGGAATTTAATAAACGCTCTTGAATTTTCATACATGGATATCCTTTGAGGGGCATTTTGTGGGCAGAACACCAACATCATTTGTTAAAAAGGCTGTCGTTTCCCCACTTAACTGACTTCATCTCCTTGTCAAAAATTAATTGTATATAGGTAGAAGGGCCAATTTCCAGGTCCTCAATTCTATTCCATTGATCTATGTGTCTGTCTTTGTACCAGTACCATGTTGCCTTGACCCCCGTGGCAGTGTAGTAGGATTTGAAATTGGGAGTGAGATGCCTCCTATCTTGTTTCTCTTCTTAAGGAGTGCTTTGCTTATTTGGGGCCTCTTTCCATTCCAAATGAAATTGGAGATTGCCTTTTTCCATCTTATTGAAGAATGGAATTAATATTTGTCTTGGGATTGCATTGAATGTGTAAATAATTGTCTTTGGTAGTATTGACATTTTCACAATATTGAGTCCTCCTATCCATGAGCCAGGTATATTCCATTTCTCCTGGTCTCTTTTTGTTTCTTATAGTAATGTTTTGTAATTTTCTTTGAATAAATCCTTTGTGCTTCTGGTTAGATTTATTCCAAGTTTTTAATCTTATGATTGGCGATTGTGATGGGTATTGTTTTCCTTAGCTCAAATTCTGTATTCACTGTAGAAACATCCAATTGATTTATGTATGTATGTTGATGTTGTATCTTGCCAGTTTGCTAAATTGCTCAACTATGTCCAGTAGTTTTCTTGTTGAGTCTTTAGGGTCAAACTATACTCTTAAAAAACAAAGAATAGTTACATATATATATTGCAGTGACGTCAAAAACAATGGCAGTCAGTCAATAATTACACAATGATGATTATATAATTATATAAACATCCTATGAGAAACATTATTTCTTTAAAAAATTAACAGTAACATTTAACAATTTAGCACACAAACTGTCATGCTCAATCAATTTTTTCAGGATAAGTCACTTTAAAATAAGTAGTTAATAAACCTTTAAACATTATTAATTTATTATTTATATTATGAATATTGGGTTTTGTCCATTATTGTCTGATTGAAGCAGAATTTATTTTGATCCATCTTCTTTCCTTTTCTGTCTCTGTATGTATGAAGGATTTCCCTTAGTATTCTTTGTAGAATTTGTCTTGTTTTCATGAATTCTTTGATGTCTTGCTTGTCTGCAAATGATCTAATTTCTCCTTTGTATATGATGGGCACCTTTGCTGGCTGCAGGATCCTTGGTTGGAATTCGTTTCTTTCTTCTTCTGTATGTACAATACCATTGTCTTCTTTCTCACGTGATTTTTACTGAGAAGTAATAGCTTAATCTGATTAGTTTTCTTATGTTTTTATGTCTCCTATTGCTTTTCTTGCACTACTTTTAGTATTCTACCTTTTTCTTAGCTTTAGGAGTGTTTGACAATGATACGTCTTTATGATTTTTTGAATGGTCTAGACTGTCTTCCCTTTTCTGAGCTTCTGTTGTTGTTATGTGTCGTTGAGTCATCTGTGACACTTAGCTACCCTATGTACAACAGCTCTGAAGCCAGCCCTGTCTTGAGCCATTCTCACTGACTCATCTATTCATCTCATCTAGGATCTTCCTTTCCTGTGCTGTCGTCCCTCTACCCTTCCAAGTATCGAGTCCTTCTCCAAGGATTGCTCTCTCCTGGCCATGTGCCCAAAGCCTGTGAGATGCAGTTTCAAAATCTTAGCCTCCAAGGAGAAACTTGGTTTCACCCTCTCTAAGACAAAATATGTGTCTCTTAATTTTCATGATACCTAGAGTTTTCTTCTAGTATTTCTTCTACAAGTTTCTTTGTGGTTTGTCCTACACTCCTGTTCTAAAATTTCAGTCATGAATATGTTTTATTATTTGATATCATCCCAGATAATTGTAATATTTTCTTAATTTTCCTTCTGTCTGCTCACTCTTTTTTTTTTTGTAAGCACTCATTAACGTTCTTATCTTCTATCTTGCTGGTTCTGTTTCATCTCTTCTAAATTGCTTTTTTGTGCCTCTATCACATTGAGAATTTCTGTCTTGATATTTTGAATTATACTTCTGAGTTTTTCTGTTTCTAGTGCTATGCTTATTGTATCTTTTCTGTTGTGTGATGATTTTCCCCTTTCTTGTTGCTCTTTATTTATGCCTTCAACTCTTTCTTCCAACATTTGTAACTTACTCAGTACTACTTCTTGGAGCTCGAATAACTCAGTATATTTCTTCTTCTTTCCTGTTTCGGAGGTATTCATTGCCTTCTCCGTGTTATATGCTCTTTTTTCTAAAAAGGCTTTTTTGGTTTTTTTATAAAAAGGTGGGGTTTTTTATTATTTTATTTTCATAGTATTTGAACTTGCCTGCTACTTCCTTGTCATTATATGAAGTGGATGGAGATGGGGAGGGGGTGCTGATATTTTCCTCATGAGCTAACTAAGCCTCTGAAAGAAGCTGGAAACTTTCTAGGAATCTTACCCAGGGCCCTTCCAAATGCAAAACTTTGTAGGTGCTGCTCAATGGTGGTCTAGATCGTGTCCCTGCTAGTAGTGTACCTGTGTTTTCTACTGAGCCTAGGTGGGAGGAGCCACCTCCACCTTAGTTAAGCTGGTCTTTTCAGAGAGTTGTAATCTTTCAAGGGTTGCAGCTCACCCTAGCCCAGGTTGGTTCCCAAGGCTCTTCCCTTTCTGTATGTAGGTGATAGGTCTTGATGTATCTGTATCTGCTCCTGACTCTGGGTGTGCCATAGTAACTTTTATGTTTAAACTAAGCTGTGGCCTAGTGGCAAGGAGCTGTGCTGTAATCCCAAAGGCTTGCAGTTCAAATCCACCAGTTGCTCCATGGAAGAAGGATGGGGCAACCTCTTCCTGTGTGATCAACTGCTTCTGAAAACTCAACAAAGGGTAAACTATGGGTTGATTTTGACTCTACAGTACACAACAATGAGCTTATAATGGAGCCTAAGCTTGCTAAGTCAAGATATGGATGAGATAATTTATGTTGTAGTGATCTATCAGGAGCCCTGATAGCTCAATGTTTTAAATTATGGCTGCTAACTAAAAGTATGACTGTTCAAATTCAACAGGTACTCCATAGGAGTGAGATATGACAGTCGTCTTCTATAAAGATTACAGGTTTGGAAATCCTTTAAGCCATTTTACTCTGCAGGATATCTATAAATCTATATTGCTTTAATGACAATATATTTTGTTGTTGGTATTTTTGTGTTGGTTTTTTTTTTCTTTTTCTTTGTAGTGCACAGATTTTAAAAATCTCATTACTAAACTATTAGAAAAACTTAGAAAGTACTTCAGTGTTTCTAAAATTGAATATGTATCAGAATTACTTAGAAGATGATTTAGTATGTCTGTGGTAAAGACCAAGAAAGTAGACTGCTAACAATTTACCAGATTCTTCTATTATTATATTATGCTCCAAAGTGATGTCAGTGCCTAGGAACTTATGATTAGTAACTTCAGGTTAAACTATTTTCTACAGCGTGGACAACAACAAAATATATGTCTACGGTTCGCCTTTACTCTTTACTAACTTCAATTCATTTTCACCTTGCTTTCCATGTCTTTATATTTAAAATAGGCTTAGTTTTTAACAGCATATTTAAAAGAATAAAACTAACTGGCAACACCACGAGACCAAAGAGAAAATGGTGCCTTGACTCAGAATATCATCTCATTATCTGTCATTTCATAATTTTTTTCTAGATTGCGTGTTGTTTAGAGGAGTTTTTAAAATGCATATGAGACCCCAATGAGGCTATTTCTTATTTCTAATTGAAATAAGAGGCATCATTTTAAAATGGAAGGTGCTTATGCTGTTTTTAAATAATATTTTGCTCTAGTATTGCCATTTATAATTCAATTAGGATTTTTTCTTTATGAATTTAGTGAAATTTAGACCCTAGACTTATAATTTCTATTCATTAATGTCATCCCATAAAGGGAATTTTATGTGCATACATATGGTCTTCTCAATTGCTTACTATGCATCTGAGAGATGGACAAAAACTAAGGATAAGAGAAGAGCTGTAGTGCTGGAGAAAAGTACTGAATGAATGTAACATGGTCTGCCAAGAGAACAAACAACTCTGTCCTAGAGATAGTGAAACCAGGTTGCTCCATGGAGTTAAGGATTGTGAAGCTCCATCTCACACACTTTAGGCAAGTATCCAGGAGGGATCTGTTCTGGGAGAAGGATGTGATGTTTAAAAGTCTCGAAGGTCAGTGAAGGAGAGGAAGATCCTACATGAGATGAATTAATACAGTGACTGTGGAAACAGGGGCAAGTGTTTCAGAGATAATGAATTGGCTCATGATAGAAATGTGTTCAGAACTATATAGGGTCACTATGAGTCATTGTTGACTCAATAGTACATAACACAGTAACAACAATATGTGTGAACACGTGTGCATGTACATATGTCACAGGCATGTATACCAATGATTACTCAGTTAATTCTTCATTAATTTAAGCTATGTTGATAAGGAATCTTTAAAAGGATTCTATTTAAGATAGTAGCAACTACATTAGATTAATCAATCAATATAAAAATGGCAAAAGTTAGTAGAAATCTTTCCCATAATAAAAAAATAATGTTTGGCCTTTAGAAAAGATAATTCCAGAAGACAAACAGAGATTGGAGGAGGGAGCTATATAAGGAATTGGAGAACAATATGGAGAAAATCCATACCTTTTTCCAATGGCTCTTTTAGATACTGAAGAAAGCTCTACCTGATAGTGCAAGAGTATCACTTGAAGCAGTTAAAATATTTCCTCAGGCAAATATAAAATCAACATGGATCAAAGATTTTATTCATCTTATTAATGAGGAAATCAGTTCAAAGAACAATTTTAACAACAATCAGATGTATATGCACAATCATCAAGAGTAAATAACTTGCTAACAGTTATGGACATTATTTGCATTCTACTTGAAAAGAGAAAGTGGATTTCAACTCATCATGACCTTATAGGATAAAATAGAATCACCCTTAGGGATTCTGAAGCTGTCGTTTTTATGGAAACCAATTGTAACATCTTTCTTTCAGGAAGTAGCTATTCTGCTCATATGGCCAAAGTTCTTTAAAACGGCTGAAAACTTTAGCAACTGTGCCACTGTTGTTGTTACATAACTCCAAGTCAAGTTCAATTTAATTTTAAAATATTATTTCAGTAATTACAGAGACAAATTACTCTCTATTCAACCATTCATACACATTTTATTATGTGACATTGATTACAATATTCACATTGTAAACATACTCTTCCCGTTACCTCCCTGTGACTCTTATTTTTATTAATCCTTCTTTTTTACCTTTCCTTGCCTTCTGAGTATGATTCTTGGGCAAAAGCTGATCACTCTGTAGATGTTATAATGTTTTTCTGCTCACAACATGATTTTTTTTAAAAAAAAATATCTTTATTTTTATTATAGCCTGTTCCACCCATACAATTTTACTTAATGGTTCTAAAGGAAAATGAGGAGAGGGGCCTCAAACAGATAAAGCCAACATATGCCTACCATCATTTCCTGTCTTTCACAGAGGCCTGTCTTTTAAGGACAAGCATCAGAGAGAACAACTCAAGCTTGGTGAGTCCCAAATCACTGCCAGCAAATAAAACGTTGGTGATGAAAAGAACCATCACATTTGATGATCTCTGGCACAAGAATTGATTGACATTGTTTAATAGAGAACATTTGAATGAATGACAATTTACTCGATTTCAAGTGAGATTGTCTACTAGTGTTGGATAATGTTGGAATTAGGGGAACTGAGTCAGAAGGTCAATGAGTAAAGGGATTAAGAGAAAGCTAACTGCTTTGGTATTTAATCTTGTTTCCCTCAAATGTCTAACTGAAGAACCGGGGGATTACAGTTGTCCAGTGCAGCCTGGGGGCATGCAGTCTAGACTGAATAGGACATGTTAGAAAAATCTCCCTTGATTTCACATCCACCTACTAAAAAGATGCTATGGTCTTGACAGCTCTGAAGATGATAGGCCATTCCGGGAGAAGGAGAGCTGTCTGGCAGCCCTGAAATGTGCCCTGGGTTTTACATAGAAATGACATAGATTAAGAGTGGTGGTTCAAGAAAACTCTGTCCCACATGGCATCTGATAAATATGCAAGAACTAAAACATTAAGCAACCTTTGTCAGCAATCTTAGATCTTACTATTTTTCTCCCTTTCTGGCTCAAATCTTTTATTAGCCACAATGATAATGATGCTAATAATAATCTACTCATTCCAACCCATGGAATGTTTCTTAATAATTTATTATCTCCATTTTTGTCTAAAATTCAGCACAATTCAGCCTAAAAAAATAAAAGAAGAGAAAGGGGGGGTATGTAGTTACACATAGAAAATGAATTATGCACCAAATTGTAAATATTCCATTTCTTTTGCTGATCTGAAACTCCCCAAAGAAATATGAACTCTTGATTTAAAATTCAGCTGCAGTGACATTTCCTAGCTGAAAAGAATACTTGCACAAATTCACAAGTATTTGCAAAAAGGTAACTTTTTTGGGGGGGTGGATACTAGTATATTCTAATGTGTTTTTAAAAACCTGTGCTTATATTCCTCAAAATGAATAAAATATTTCTTAGTGAAAGTTTCTTCTATGAATAGACTTTTGCAACATTTTACTTAGAAGGGCTTTTGCATTCCTAGGGATAAATTTGTGATAGAAAAGAGGCCAGTGACAACAAATGTCTGCCAAGATAGGAGCAAGTCACATTAACACCTGCTTCTGCACTACAGGCTTTTCCGTCAGACATCCTGGCCAATTGAAGGATCACAGTGAAACACAGTGCATCTCCTAAAGTCTAGAAATGAGAGTAGTCACCAGCTGTGTTTTTCTCAGACTTCCCAAGTATAAGGAGTCAAAGCTCAGAGAAATATCTCCTACACTAGTGTTTTCAGTTGTACTTTTGTTTGTTTCTTTAAACCTTATTTCAGCTATAAGAGGATTAGCTTCCATTCTTAACCTGCTATGGTAAATGATTTATGATGAACCAAAAATACCATCCTTTCAATTATGTTGGGAATATGAGCAAACAATCAACAAATCTAAATAAGTCAGTAAGCTTCCTTATTTTGCTGATTTTTCAGGAAACACACATATTATTGTTATTATGGTTTTTATTGTTATGTGTCTTCAAGTGAGAACTAATTGATAATTGGCCCACTGGCAGGTTTTCAGAAGCTATAAATCTCATGGAAGGAGACTGCCCATCTCTCTCCCAAGAGCAGCTGGTGGATTTGAATTTCAGTCTTTGAGTTGGCTTTACAACTCCTTACCATTAAGCTACCAGAGCTCTACTAAAGCTATGCGAAACAGTCAACATAAATAAATTTTTTGCATATTAGCATTTACAGGTATGTCAGATGTTGTTGTTATTTGCCATTGAGTAGTCACCTATAATTATTTGTATTCAGTGAATATATATTTAATAATTACATCTTTTGAAGAATTCGTATACATTTGAATAGTCACCTAACCTCCTTAGGAAGGGAACACTGACTTCATTTTTCCTATGGATAGATTGAGGGTCTTGTTGTTATTAAATGCCATCGAGTCATTTTCAACCTATAAGAGACATCACCTGTTTCTACACCATCCTCTAAATTATTTCTGTATTTGAAACCATTGTTTCAATCATGTGCTCATCCATCTTGTTGAGACCATTCTCTCTTTTTTGCTAACCTTCAATTTTGTGAAGGAGAGAAATTTAGAATTTCTAAATTAGAATTCTAGATTTCTGATTCTTATCATTAATTATAATTATTAGTCAAGAAGTCAAAAGATTCTTGACATCAGGGGCTTGTTCAAAAATTCATATAATCCAAAAATCTGACACTAAGGAAAATACTACAACATAAGAATAGATAGGATTGCAAACTACACTGCAGTCCTGAAGGTACAGAGCTTGAATCCATCAGCTGAAGGAGATGGATAGGCGATCTCCTCCCATATGATAACAACCTCTGAAAATCCACTGGAGGGTCCACTATGGGTCAATTCTGACTTGAGGGCACTCAACAACAACAAGTATGGTTAGATATTTTAGAGTTGCTTAGTTTAGAACGGTCTTAGAAGAAGCAGAGATCTCATTAGACCAGATTAGATGAAAACAATACTTAGGCAATGGGAGATATCTCACAGAAACATCTCTGATACTGAAGGAAATGGAAAGTTAACAAGAAATAGACTACTAAAGAGAGATTGTGATAGTGAGATTGAGGAGAAAGTCTCATTTTCTAATCACTGTAAAGTAGCACTTACCCTCCAAGAATTTAAAACTATGAAAGAAGGGCTAGTATATTAAATTTGGGTATATTTTGTTTTTTTTCCAACATGTTGTCATAAGCCTACTCTGAATGATCAGCTTTGCTTTATGTATTTCCCTTTCTAGTTTCAAAATGTTTTTAATCTTCATATCTATATAATTTTTGGATGTTTCTCCTATTTCAAACACTTCACTAATTCTCTGATAGCCTTTAAGAATCCAAATAGATGTGTTGTGTAACAGTTTGGCATCAGATTAATGATTTCAGTGAAGGATAGCATTTCACAACAAGTGTTGTTCCATCTCTTTCTAAACCATCCAGCACAAGTTTTTGTTTCCCCTTCTACTGAGAAAGCACTCTCAGAAGCAAAAACAGATTTAACTCTGATTATATATTATCTCATTTCTGTTAATACTGCTCTCAAGCTTATTGTAGTTCATCTACAAGATGAGAGTGAAGCAAGGATGAAACCGCCATCCCTGGTCTTTGCTTTCTATACCTATGATACATTTCTCTTTAGCTGCCAAGTTAGGCTTTACAATCACATCCCACTTCCCACTTGAGGCAGCAAGATCCATGGAACCTAAACAGTCAAGCAACTCTGATTTGCAAAATAAAACAAAACAACAACATAATCACAGTATGTTTTTAATCTTAGTATTGTTTCTAAAACAAAACAAAAAAAAACCCAAACCAACTTGTAATTTCTTTTTCTAGTTTTATATTCCTTACAGGAAAACATTACTGAAAAACATAAAGTAATCAATCAAAATAAAATTCAAATGCATGTTTTTATTCTCTCTTCCTCCTAATCTTTTACCTATCTATCATTGTTAGGTAACACAAAATGTTGATCATATCCAAATGAGATGCAAAACACACACACACACACTCTGTCCTATGAAATGAAACGCTAGTATGATTTCCATTGACAAAATAATCAACACAGTAATCTAAAAACAACAATCCATATTCTCTCACTTTCTTTCCCTCTCCCTCTCTCCTTGCTACTTTTCAATTGTCTTCTCTTTTTAGTCTTTTAATATATCAATATATCAAAAACAAATATGATAACTCTTCCATATATCTGCTTTTCATATTTCATTCACCTCTGACCTGTAATGTTCCAATTTAGCGCAAGTACTTTTATTTATGCCATTCCTTAGACCTATACATTCTGATCAAAAGAACGACACTCGCTGTTCAGTGCCTTCAGAGAGCACTTTGCAGGTACCATCCGTTCAGAAAAAGCAGTCACCCAATACATGAGATTGTGACAAGGTATATGTAATGGTAGTTATGCGAACCTCCAATAAACCAGTGCTACTTCACAGATTACTTGGAGAGAAAGTCTCTTAGCGCGCTTGAAGAAGTATGAAATGAATTTCATTTCCTTCTCATTTGCCTTGCTTCTGAAAGGTTTCATGCAAGATATGTGACCAACTATTATAGTACTAATCCATCCATGACAGAGCTCAATTTTCTCTGAGAATTTACTTCTGAATGGGCTTCCGAAATACTTGAAAGCTCAAAATTAAAGTACACTGAACAGAGCAACCACTGAGCTGTGGACAACTGTCAGTCAAGAAAACCAGTCGGAACAAAATGTAAATTAGATTTTATTTTATTTTTTTAAAGTGATGTATAATGATGAGGTGGTAAAGTTTTATAGCCCATTTCCAAACAAGAACAATAAGAAGGGAAATGGCAAGTACTGTTGTTGTGAGCTTTTCTCATTACTGTGAATGAAAAGGGGAGCTTGTGTCATGGAAACTCTAGAAGTGATGTGCAAACACTGTGGCCTGTTGTATGCACTCTTCGTTCTGGCATGTGAGGAAATGGAATGAGGGGAAATGTCTGCCAGTTACTTGACACAATGTCTATAAAACAAAAGACAGTGTGGCAGTCATTAGGAGTTGTTTAGCGCAAAGCGGTGTTCAGGGAGGCCACCACAGATGTTAGTTACATCAAGGATGTTTTCAATCTATTGAGTGGACAATAATTTTTTAATTCAATAAATACTATTGACGTTAGAAATTTGGGAGGTTAGAGACCCACCGGAGAAAAATGGAAAACGTGGTTGGTAGAATTTTCCATTATTCTCATGTTCAGAGGTGAAATTTACCTGAGTACTATGTCAGAAGCTGACATTTAGTGTCTAACAATTAATTACTCTGTCTTGTTTACCGTATAGTCCAGATCCAGTACAAGTGAGAGACTGCTCCTTTTTCTGAAAACATAACCTTCATGAAGGGTAGAGTGTGAGGGTAGAGGCTGAAGGGTAAGTGTACTAAAAAGACTTACCAATTTACAATAGTGACAAATTAAATATTAGAAGCTGTTGGGGTTGGGACGGGGAGATATAGAATCTACTTTTTCTCAGAAATAGCAGCGATTTGGTGGAAAGACCTATATAAATAATAAATCCAAGTATTGTAGTCAAGTTAAATACCTCTAGAATATTTTGTGTCTGCTTCTTTTTTTAAGATACTTGCCTATAATACTTCGATACTGCATGGACAACTAGAGGTAGGCCACATGAGTACCTGATAGTAACCGTGTGTACAGCCTACACTCAATTCCAAACCTACAACCATTATGTCAAGTCATCAACCCTCCACCAAGTAAACTGTAAATCTTTACTGTTCCTCATTTTAACATAAAATGAGTAGTGGGTTCAAGTTATCGACCATGTGGTTACTTCAGTATCACCAGAGTTCTTTTAGAATGGCCTATAAGAAGTCATAGTGTCAAAGTGATTTGGCACTGCTAAGTTGGAAATACAGCATCTCTAGGTGTGACGAGGCCAAACAAGGGGATGAGCATGAGGCAGATCGGGTATGATATTAAGGAAGGTACTTCAATCAAACCTTATTCTGCCACTGCCTCAGACTTTCCAGTTATTCATATAAATAGAGGTAATTAGAATTACGAACCTGCAAATAGAGTTTAAAACAGTGATTCAAACAAATAAACCAGGTAACAGGTACAAAGTGACTGGATTAACAAAGCTTCAGCCTGCTTTACCCTTCAGAGTATGTACAACGGAAGAAACATTTACAACCTTACTTTCTACTTCCTCACGGAAGCGAGAGGACTAGCTCAGATTGCCTTGGACCAGACATTTTAGTCACTCTCCATATGATGATATTTTAGGATCCATCATTGAAAAGTCTAATTAAAACTGAGATTCAGTTGATTGTCTTTGTTTTTTTAAAGGGCAAATTTGACATTTTTAAAACAGCTTTCCAATTTTAGTTACTGAAAATATACTTGGACTTAATATTACATATGAGTATGATAATTAGAAACAGCATATTTAAACATGCTATTTAAACTATTTTAACTACTTAACATGGTAGAAAACTAATTGAGGGAAAGAAATATTAGTGTATCATATCAGTGTAATGTGCAAAATAAAATTGACCATGGGGGACTATTTTCATCAAACCTGGTTTAAAAGTAAAATTTAAAACCTGTTTTGTATCTTCAAAATGTAAGAATGAGAGAGTCTTAAAGGAGGTGATAAACAATATCTCCATGTCTCAAAACGTCACATGACTGCTGAATGTATTCCAAATCACAATAATCTTAGAGGACAGAAGAGATATATTGCATTGGGTTTTCCATGATCATTAAGTGAACTGTTGTATCTTTATTCCATGGAGTAGCTACTGGGTTCAAGCATTCATTTTTTCCATTAACAAATGAGTGAGTAAACACTGAACCCCCAACAATCCTTACATCTACAAAAGAAAACCACAAATGCAGTATCACACAGAGAATGAAATAGGATTAAGGGACATTAATAAGCAGGAGACGATAAATATGATGAGGTTTGGGCATAATGTTGTTTAAATTTTGGATGAAGGATTTATGTAGTTGGATAAAGTGGAGAAATATCAAGGAAATCATATTGAAAAATATTAACAGGGCCTCTCCAAAGTACTGAAGAGCTGTGATGTAACTCTGGAGACTAAGGTGTGCCTGATACAGGCCATGGTCTTTGCAATCACTTACTATGTATCAGAGAGCTGGACAGTGACTAGAGATGATAGAAGCAAAATGGATGCCTTTGAGTTGTGGTGTTGGAGAAGAATATTGAATATACCACGGACTGCTAAGTGAATGAACTGGTTAGTCCCGGAGAGGGCTAAACCAGGCTGCTCCTTGAAGGCAACAATTCCGAGGCTTCGTCTGTTGCAAGCAAGGACCAGTCCTTGGAGAGTGACATCATGGTTGAGAGTGTGGAGGGACAGTGCAGGAGAGGAAGACCCTTGATAAGATGGATTGATTACTGATTCAGTGACTGGGGTAAAGGGGGCTAAG
>NW_006399826.1:7607321-7622169 GCF_000299155.1 Elephantulus edwardii
TGGCCTGGAAAAGTTTGCAATAGATATGAACCACAGCCATCAGACAAGATGTTCTAGAGAAAGCCATCTTCCAGAATAAAAGTGTGAATCTGTCCATAAAAGTTCCCATCTGTCATGGCAGCAACGGAAGAATGGCTGGGTTTTTTATTATTTCCTCAGATGAAGAAATGTTTACAAATAATTGTTTCACTGGGTATAATTCAGTTTAATATAAGGAAAATTCCACAGATAAATCTATCAGAAAGTCATCTAGAGTTTCCCTCTTTCCATTTGTGGTAAAATTAGTTCTCTTACATTGCCTTTTATTTGATTATTTAAAAAACAACTTGGGAGATTCTCCTTCTGAGCCCCGACAAATTACAGTTGTCCCAGTAAGTCTGTTGGTTTTGCCAGTTTATAGACATTTCGTAGGTAAACTGAAAACTTGAAGTTGATGGTTTTTATCCAGCTCTAGAAAGCAGCCTCCTCTGGGATTGGTTAATATGCCATGCAAATGAAGTGATTGTAGACCAAGCAAGTGAAATATTTGTTGGCTACTATATAAATGAAGTGTCTGATTTGCCAAAAGGAGATTGGCCAGTTTGTGGTTTTAGTGGTACAGCCACGACTTGATATTTATGAAGATTTTGTAAATGTATACAATAATCTGTATAAACACATATCAGGGTTATAACTTTTGTTTTTTGTCATAACATTTTAAAAAGTAAAAGGCCCAGAAAGAGCTCTGAAACAAAGACAGTTGCAAAGCTAGAAGTGGCCCTGTGGCAGTCTGTGGTGACATATGTCAGGGCTGAGATTAGGCTATCCTGGAAAAGTCAAAAGGAACCTATTCTCACAGAATGAGAGGTGATTTTACTCTAGAGAAGGCTTGTCGTAGGGGATTGAGAAGAGGCCTCCACAGCTGGGAGGAGGTGAGAGAGTGGTCCTGCACTGAGGAACGATAGTTTTCCTTGTACACTCCGAATTCTGAGCTTAAGTTGTACAATATTTTCTTGACAAAACTTCCGTGTGGTCTCTTCTGTGTGAACTGTTTGCCCATTGCAATGAGTGTTGGAAATCAGAAGAAAAGTAGTGTGTTGTGAGAAGAATGTCTGGCAGTCATTAAAATAGGCACAAAAGTTGTGCAGTGAGGATATTTCACACAGACATTTGATCAGAATTACCTTTGGGGTGAGCATAGTCATTATTACTGTGGAAGAGAGACAAATACTATTGCAACCACTGAGGTTACTCACTTATACTGCCTCAGTGTTCGTTTTTATCATAAAAACTCCAAAGCCACAAGGCTGACATAGCTATCAAGTTTGTCCTTAATCAGTTTAGAATAATTGTTGAAACCTTGTTTTCTGAATGCCATTTGTTCATAGCCTATACTACTACTTCACACACACACAAAAATGTGTACCTTGTTATGCACCAACCAACTGAAAATGGTGTGGTAATGCATAACCAGAGTACAAATAGATCTTGGACCATAAATTATAGTTGTTGTTATGCGCCATCGAGTCGCCTATGACTCATAGTTACCCTATATATGTTGTTGTTGTTATTAAGTGCTGTCGAGTCATAGACGACTCATAGTGACCCTATTTATGAAAGTCCTCAACACTTGAGTGACTTTCATCCTTTTTCCAGGTTCATAGGGTTTCCAGAGGCAAGCTATTAAAGAAGTGGATGCCACTCCTGCACCCCTAAACCCTGCTCTATCCCTTGCCAATCTTATGGTCTCCAACACACGTATCCCCATTACCCCAGTGACTGAATCAACCCATCTAATTGAGAGTTTTCCTCTCCTGCGCTGTCCCTCCACCCTCCCAAACATGACATTCCTCTCCAAGGACTAATCCTGTCTTGCAACATGTCCAAAGTATGCCAGATGGAGCTTCAGAATCCTTGACTCCAAGGAGCAGCCTGAATTCACCCTCTCCAGGAAGAACTTGTTTGTTCTCCTAGAAGTCCATAGTATATTCAGTACTCTTCTCCAGCATCACAGCTCAAAGGCCTCAACTTTCCTTCTGTCATCCCTAGCCATTGTCTAGCTCTCTGATGCATAGCAAGTACTTGCAAAGACCATATCAGACCTATATCAGGCACACCTTAGTCTCCAGATTGACATCATTGCTCTTCAGTACTTTCAAGAGGTCTCTAACAGTTGGTACCAAGAGTGTCAATTGTAGAGCCAAGGAAACTGTTGTCAACAATCTCAATCTCTTCATCATCTATAATGATGCTGCCAATCAACCCAGGGGTAAGAATCTTTGTTTTCTTGATGTTGAGCTTCAATCCATATAGGAGGTTGCAGTCCTTGACCTTCTGCAGCAAGCACTTCAGGTCCTCCTCTGTTTCAGCAAGAAGGGTTGGGTCATCTGCATAATGCAGATTGCTGATAAGTCTACCCTCAAAACATGATGCTACACTTCTCCTCATAGAGCTCAACCTCCTGGATAATCTGTTCCACAAATAGATTGAAAAGCTATGGAGATAGGACACATCCTTGACGACACCCTTCCCAACATTGAACCATACAGTGTTTCTTTGCTCTGTTCTGACTACTGCCTCCTCGTCTAAGTACAAGAACAAGCAAGTGTTCTGGGATTCCCATTCTTCTTGGAGTCAGCCATAGTTTGTTGTGGTTCACACAGTCAAATGTTTTTGCATAGTCGATGAAACCAAGATAAACATTCCTCTGGTACTCTCTGCTTTCAGCCAGGATCCGTCTGACATTAGCTATAATAGCTCTAGTGCCACGGCCTCTTTAAAACCCAGCCTGCCCTTAGACAGTTTTCTGTTGATGTGCTGTTCCAGTCATTTTTGGATAATCTTCAGCAAAATCTTGCTTGCATCAATGACACTGTCCAATAATTTCCACACTCTATTGGATCACTTTTCTTTGGTATTAAACAGTTACACTGAACTGGAACAGGATCAGGAAAAAAAAAATCTGTTGGCGTTGGGGATTTTTGTATCATTATTACACCTTAACTAATAGAGCAATGATTTACTATTTGTATATTAGTCATAGATGAAAATAGTATGCTTTAGGCGATTCCAGTCTTCCTTCAATCCATTCTCCTTCTCCTACAGTAATTGTCTTTGAACATTCCAACTGAATAGTTGTTGTTGTTAGGTGCTGTCAAGTTGAACACAAATCGAATTGTCACAGTAAATACATGATAAGTAAGACCAACAATACGCGGCCATTAAAAAAGCTATATTACTGAGAAAACCTCTATTCTGTAAAAAAAAAAAAATTAGAAGTTCTGTCCAATTATACAAAAAGTATTATGATAATTTGTATAATAGAGAAAACTTCATAAATCCTTCAAGCTTTATTTTTTCCCATGATAATTAAATCATTACTGGTAAATAAATAATTAATAATTTAGTTCTGTTCAGTGTATGCAGGCATCATGAACTAATATTTAAAAATAGGAATGTATAAATGTATACATACTTTAGTTTACACTGCAATAATACAAAGCATCTTCTCAGATTATAACTTCATGAAACTAGAAATTGATAGCAGGGAGATCAGAAAGAAGCAAAACCCAATTTATGGAAAATTAATAACACCTTATTTAAAACTACTAAACAAGATAGGCATAATTTATGAGATTTTAAAATTGCAGCAAGCAATTAACAATAGAAACATAACATATGAAATTATTTATGACATAGGAAAATCAGTACTCAGAGGTCAATTTATAGCAACAGATGTATACATACAAAAAACGAAAAAAAGAGCTAAGTCAACACATTAACTCAAGAAATTAAAAAATTAGAAAAAAGAACCAAAAGGAAAACCTAAATCTTCAGGAAGAAAGGATAGTAAACATTGAAGCAAAAAAATAAATGAAGCTGAGAAGAGACAACAATAGATTGATGCATTGACTATTATGAAGAGGTAAATCAAAACAGCAACGAGAAATCATCTCACCCCAGTAATAACAGCAGATTCCTTAAGATAGAAAACAACAAAGACTGGTGAAGATATAGCAACTGATATACTGCTAGTGTAATTGTAAATGGTGTAGTCACTGCACAAGACAGTTTAATACTTCCTTATCATTATTAAGTACATACACTAAAGAAATGAGAGCTGGGACACAAGCACATGCAAACACTCACATGCATGTTAAATGCAACATTGTTTAAATATCAAAGAGAGAAAACAACCTAAATGTTCATCATTGAATGAAAGAAGCAGATAAACAAATTTTGGTATGTACACACAATGGAATACTATGCAGTGTTAAAAAATAATGAAGTATTTGCCTTGCTCTTTAACCATGCAGAGTTTATATAAACTGCATAATCAACTTTTCTAATTCTTGTTTCCCAGTAACCTTTTCATTTTTAAACCAACAACTCACAGCACATGCTTGAACTATACATTGATTGTTTGCGACATATGTTGTTGTTTTGTGCTGTTGAGTTGTTTGCTACTCATAGCGACCCTAGTTACAACAGCCCTAAACTATACTCTGTCCTGTGCCAATCGCACCGTCTCTGATACACCCATCCCAATTACCCCAGTCACTGAATCAATCTACCTCATAGAGAGCCTTCCCCTCCTGAGCTGTCCCTGCACCCTCCCAAGCATGATGTCCCTCTCCAAGGACCGGTCGGTCCCTCCTTAGAATTTGTCCAAAGTATGTTAGATGGAGCCTCAGAATCCTAGCCTCCAAGGAGCCACCCGGTTTAACCCTTTCCCGGATGAATCTGTTTGTTTTCCTAGTAGTCCATGGTACTCTCAATACTCTTCTCCAGTACCAAATCTCAAAGGCATCAATTCTCCTTCTATCCTCCTTAGTCATTGTCCAACTCTCTGATGTATAACAAGTCATAGCAAAGACCATGGCCTGTGTCAGACACACCTTAGTCTGCAGAGAGACACCATTGCTCTTCAGTACTTTGGAGAGATCCCTAACAGCAGACTTTCCCATCAAAATGCACCTTTTACTGGTGCCAAAAGTGTTGACTGTGGAGCCAAGCAAACTAAAGCTGTGAACAATCTCAATCTCTTCACCATCCATCCTGCTGCCAATTGGTCCAGTGGTGAGAATCTTTGTCTTCTTGACATTGAGCCTCAATCCATATTGTAGGCTGCAGTCCTTGATCCTCTGCAGCAAGCGCTTCAGGTCCTCTTCAGTTTCAGCAAGCAGGGTTGTGTCATCTGCATAACAGATTGTTGCTAGATCTTCCACCAATCTTGTCCCAACATTTCTCCTCATAGAGCCCAGCCTCTTGGATAATCTGTTCTGCATGCAGTTGAAAAGTTATGGAGACAGGACAGATCCCTGGTGTACGCCCTTCCCAATTTTGAACAATGCAGTGTTTCCTTGCTCTGTTCTGACAACTGCCTCTTGGTCCAAGTATAGGTTTCTTATTAGCACAATCAAGTGACATATACACTAATATATTTTAAATCAAATAAAGTATTTAAGCTTATTTAATTTTTCATGAATGCTCAATGTATTTTACATTTTTAAGAGATAGGTTCCTTGATGGTGATGATTTTTTTTTATATCAACAAAGAGTTTGACGGACAAGGCATTAAACAGAATATCTTCAAAAAGTATATGTAACTGTTAATAGTAGCTTCCTTGCCCAATATCAACAACTCCATATCGAGAAAAATGTTGTAATTGGATTATGTTTATAACCTTTGTCAAGAATCATTTGCATTCTGATAAGATAAATTCAATTCCTAACAAGAAATGCCATACACATATCTAAGAAATTAGATAAATCATACTTCAAATGCTGAGTCATCTCTCACACAAAACTTCTTGGAACTCTTTAGTGTTTCCAGAGCCACAAGTTCCTATATACAGAAACTGGAGATGATTGAAGACTAAAAAGATGAGGTTTACGGAACTCCTTGTCAAAGAGATTTACCATTCTGTGGCCCATCAATCACTTGACACCCACCTAATAATTATTATCAGATTACCTCCTCTGTTAGCCCCAGTGATTATAGCAGGGTAGAACCGGAGAATTCTGTTTTGTCAGCCACAGGAAGGAAAAGTGGAACATAAATATTTTTCTTCTGCCAGCTAAGTATTTTTATTCCATGAGCATAGTGTTTTTTGTATTTAAAATGACAGATCCTGTCACAAAAGGTCTTAATATTATATTGAAAAGATATCTGTATTACAGCAGAGGTTAAAAAACTCATTTATTTATAAGACTCTCAGGTCCAGGAGAGGTCTTCTGCCTCTTTCTCCCTGCAGACAGTTAATATCATTGAAAATAAAAAGCTGTTATATTATATGACAAGGCACAGTGGTATTACAAACAAACATAGGCTGGCTAGGTGCCAGAAATGTGCTTCAATGCTGGTAAACTGTTGGCTCTAATTAGAAAAAAGAGTAGATGCTGGGTTTGCTGCTTGTAAGGTTTTGTTTTTGTTTTATCTTCCAGCTATTTTACATGCAACATCTGATTCATCAAGTTACACAAAAAAGTTAGAATAAAGTACACGTTATTCATGTTTCAAAAAAAAGAGAAAATTTTAAAACCTCAGCTTTTAGTGATGAATGACGACAATGATCATGGGGCCAACTAAATGCACAGCGTGTTTCACCTAGGCTCAAGGGACATCTAGAACTTCGAAAAAGTTAGGATGATAAGCTAAAATTGCTAGAAAAATTGCAAACAGATGTTCATTCATTCCCCTGTAGGAATAGCCTTTTTAGTACCTTTAGTTTCAAAGCTTTAGAACTTATAAGAAGGATGAGTAGGATTAAAAAATGGCCTTCTGTGCCTTCACTTCTCAGACCCCTACTCAAGATTCCTCTATATGAGTCCCTGAATTTGATGTGTGAAACACCATGTCACCACATGGTGAGGCCAATGGCTACTGGTCCTACAAAATGACTCGTAGAAAAAAACACCTCAGAAGATGACTGCAACTAGAATTAAATTCCGTAAACAAGTGGATTCTTTGTGACAATTTCTTTGCATCGTGTTAGTACACCTGCACAGAAAAGACAACACATTCATGAAAGAATTAGTGATAACTTTCATCTGATTGTATAAACTATAAAGAACAAATAGGCTGGAGTTCTTTAAATCAGTACAGAATTTGCCTGAACTTTTTTCCCTCTATGTCAGGGTTTGTAATAGTTGGGGAAGAAAGAGCTAAAGGTGATAATTTCATTTTTAATTTGTTTTCTCCGCTCTAGGCATTCTTTAATCCAAAGCTATGCTTTCTGTGAGATTCACACTGCTAGTTTGTGTTTTAAGTAAAACCCCAATATATAAAGGACTTTGTAAAACAAGTTCATGGTCCACCTTGGATCCATTTGTTAGCAAAGATTTTATAACACTGTAATGACAACACTTTACAAAGGGCTACCGGGAAAGTCACACGTACTCCCAGAGTGAGTACAATTAAGGCAGAACAATGAGTAAAGCATGTAAAAATTGTCACAATAGCAAAGTGCTTCTGTAAAGTACTCCAGAAGTGTAGAAGGGGCAAAAATAAATATTGATATTTCCTGGATAGTCTTTGCTGACTCATGGTGCCCTCTTGTGTGAAGAGTGGAAGAGAAGAATAGCATTTTTAAGGTTGTGACCTTTCAGAAACCTATCACCAGGCCTGGGGAACATACGTCAGCACATTCTGTAAGATGTTGCACTGCTTACACATATATATGTGTGTGTGTGTGTGTGTCTGTTTGTATTGTTAGGTGCCATTGATTGATAGCAGTGCTTTGCAACTCACTCTATCCTGTGCCATCCTCAAGTTCTCTGCCACGTTCAAGCTTATTGTTGTGATCATTGCAATAATTCATTTTGATGAGTGTCTTTCTTTCTCTTTTTAAAAACACATACATGCATGCACACACCCCCACACTCCGTATTTACTATCAGTTCCAACTCATGTCTACTTTGGATCACAGCAAAACTGTTTTCAATGCTTTCAGAGATTAATTTTTTTTTCTTTTTCCTACAGATAAGTTCATCCTGGAGAGAGTGAAGCCAGGCTTCTTGGATACAAGGATTCTGAAGCTTCGTCTGACATACTTTGGACATGCTGCAAGGTGGGAGCAGTCCTTAGAGGGACGTCATGCTTGGGAGGGTGGAGGGACAGCACAGGACAGGAAAACCCTCAATGAGATGGATTGATTCAGTGACTGGAGTCATGGGGATAGGTGTGTTGGAGACAATAATGTTGACAAGGGATAGAACAGGGTTTAGGGCTGTTGTATATAGGGTCACTATGAGTCGCAGGTGACTTGATCGCACATAACAACAACAACCACAAATAGATTGTTAAACTTCCTTCCAAAGTGCTTCTGCATGAATTTGAAACACCAACTTTTTGGTTAGCAGCTGAGCTTGGTGGCAATATGAGACTACACATACACACACACAGAGAGAGAATCATTTGAAAAACAGTATGAAGAAATATGTGGCATCAGGAATGGAGGAAGACTAAGAAACAACCTGTGTTATATGGATGATACAACCTTACTTGCTGATAGCAAGGAGGACCTGAAGCACTTGCTGCCGATCAAAGATTACAGCCTTCAATATGGATTATGTCTCGACATCAAGAAACAAACAAACAAACAAAAAAATCCTCACCATTGGGCTAATAGGCTACATCCTGATAGATGGAGAAAATATTCAAACTGCCAACAAGTTCAACTTGCTTGGTTCACCATCAACACCCTTGGCACCAGCAGTCAAGAAAGCAAAAGACATTACATTGGGAAAGTCTGTTATGAAGGGCCGCTACGATGTATCAAGGAGCAATGATTTCAAGGGATGAAGACGTGGGTACACTCAATTCAAGCTGTGATTTTCCCCCAGTCACTTGCTATGCATCTGAGAGCTGGACAGTAAGGGTGGCAGAGGAGGAACTAATGTTCTTGAGTTGTAATGTTGGAGGATTGTAGAGACTATTCAATGGATTGCCAAAAGAACAAACAGATCTCTATCTTGGAGAAAGGGCAGCCAGAGTACTCCTTAGAGGAAAGGATCTTAAAACGTCATCTCACATACTTTGAGCATGTTGTTAGGAGGTACTATTCCTTGGAAATGGACATCAAGATTGGAGAGGTGAAGAGTGAGCAAAGGAGATGAAGACCCTCACTGAAATGCATTGACACTATGACTGTAGCATGGGGATCAAGCATGTCAGAGAAGATAAGGATTGCAAAAGATAGCAAAAAGTTCAGATATGTTGCTCATCATAGGAGTTCACTGTGAATTATACTCAACAGAACCTAATAACAACAACAACAATAAGATACATCTTGTAAAAGGAAATTATACTCAAATAGGACTTGTGCTTTACCCTGTGGTGAAGTAATTTCTAATTGCTTTTATTCGTTAGTCTTTTGACTATGACGACAGATTTCTTGAGATCATATTTGTATCCTGTAAAGAATGAACCACTGGTTAGAATGATTAAAGATTTTCCAAACATCATGTATTGTTGCTGTTGTTGTTATGTGCCATCCAGTCAACTGCGATTCAGAGAGACTCTATGTACAACAGCTCTGAACACTGCTCTATCTTAAGCCAACTTTATTGTCTCTGGTGCACCTACCACCATTATCTCAGTGACTAAGTCAATCCATCTCATCAAGAATCTTTCTCTCTTGTATTGTCCCTCCAACCGCCCAAGCATGATAGACGGTGAAAAGATAGATTGTTAACCGCTTCAGTTTGCTTGGCTTCACAACACTCTTGGTATCAGCAGCCAGGAAATTAAAAGACGAATTGCACTGGGAAAGTCTACTGTCAGGGACATCTCCAGAGTAATGAAGAGCAATGATGTCAGTCTGGAGACTAAGGTTTGCCTGACTCAGGCCATGATCTTAGGTGTGCTATCCATCAGAAAGCTGAACAATGACTAGAGATGATAGAAGTAGAATTGATGCTTTTGAGCTGTGGTGGTGAGGAGAAGAGTATACCATGGACTGCTAGGAGAACAAACAGATCCATCCTAGAAAGGGTGAAATCAGGATGCTTCTTGGAGGCAAGTATTCTGAAACATCAAGTAACATGGTAAATTGTAAAGATGTGATCAATTTTCCTGACTAGCAATGATATAAGAGTCCTAGTCTGGTGACAATAAAACTTTTAGGATGTGAGCCAAAAGGTCAGTGGTTCTAACCTGCTCTCCAATCTGAAGAAGAAAGATGGCAGCTTGATTCTGTAAATATTGTCAGCCTTAGCAATGTTATGGAACAGCTTTAATCTATTTTTCAAGGTTGCTATAACTCAGAATTGACTTCATGGCAGGGAGTGTAATATTATAATATTAATAAAAATAGATTTCTTCTTCCTTTATAGCTGACTACTGTGCTGATATTTTTATATATTGGGTGCTGTTAAACATCTGCATTTGACTCACAAGTTACTGGGGTAAGGTTTTCTAATTGGGACTTTTGTATTACAAATTCAGATTGCATACTCAGTACACATGAATATCTTCTTGACTAACCTTTAATAATGGTTGTGATATAACCATAAACATTATTGCTTTGGAAATTCAGCATTTCCTGGTTTACAACTTTTTTTTTTTTTAAATTGTTCATAAAGAAAGCTTGTAACTCAATGTCTAGAGGAGGGTCTGATATTTTTTCACTTGGATCTAGAAGACATCTCCTTCGGGAAGCAGTCCAGATCAGATGCTTTAGATGTCCTTGGAAGATGATCTAATTAGCTGAGGATATGTGGTAGAGATCTACAAGACATAAGGATAACAGTTACTTCAGCTTTTCAGTATACCAGTGTACACCAACAAGTTTTACAGAGTGCTTATATAAACTACCACTAATTTTTTTTTTTTTAGTTTCCACTATTGTACTGGCTTGATGACAATGGAAGCTAATGTTTTTGTTGTTGTTGCTAGATGCCACTGAGTTGAGTACAACTCATAACAACCTTCGGAACAACAGATCTGAACCCCGTCTTCGCCTATGCCGTCCTCACTATCTCTGACATACTGGAGCACTTTGCCATAGTCACCTTGTCAATCCATCTCATTGATGGTCTCCCTGTCTTTCATTGCCCCTCTACCTTTAAAGCAAGATACGCCTTTCCAAGAAATAGTCTCCCCTAGCAACTTGTCCATAGTGTATATGATGAAGCTTCATCATCCTTGCCTCTAAGGAACACTGTGGTTGCTATACCACCAATTGAAATATATCACTAATCTCATTCATATTTAAACAAAGATCCTAGATTAGGGAAGAGGGAAGACATGGTAAATTTACTGTGAAAACTCCATGGATCACAGAATATTATCTGGTGTTTCAACTAGCTTAACTTGGCCATACCATCAGAAGGAATTGACTAGTGGACATAGAACTTCTTTGGTAAAATATTGCATTGGTAAAAATTAAGAAACTTCTCAGTGAGATGACTTGCCCCAATGGTTGCAAGAATGAACTATAGCATTCCTGAAGTGTGTGAGATGAAATTCCACCAGTTAAACAATAGATAACGCCTGTACAGTGATCAATAACATCAGCAAGGCACTCAAGCCTGAGAATACCCACCATATAAAGTCTAAAGTATAGCATTTGCTCAAAGATAAAGCCCTAAAGGCAAGGAGGAATACGAGATAGGATTAAAGACCAGATAATTAGAGAGAAGACATGAGAAAAGTACAAATGCACTGTAAACACTTCACAAAGCAAACTGTGTCTATTAGTTACATGGAAATCAATTTACTTTGCAAACTTTCACTCATATCACAATAGCAATGTTATGTAATGTCTAGTCAGAACCAACCCATCGCTGACCCTCCAACAGGTTTTCAGAGGCAATAAATGGCACTGGGCAATAAATGGCACTGAAGGAGATTGTCCATCCTTCTCCAGTAGAACAGCTCAAGGATTATAACCACTTACTTTTGAGATTGCAGTGCAGCTTCTTATCACTAGGTCACCTGCAATAATAATAATTATTGTTCTATGTCATCAAGCAGCCTGCAACTCATAGCAACCTATGCACAATAGTTCTGAGTCATGTCCTATTCTGAGCCAATCCAATACACTTGCACCTATAACCACACTTACTGTGTCAATCCATCTTATTCAGGTTCTTCATATTATCCCTTATTATCCCTTCCCCTTTTAAAGCATGATATCCTTCTCCAAGGACTGGTCCCCCCCACCCGCCAGCAACATGCCCAAAGTATGTAAGATGGAGCTTCAAAATCCTTGCCTCCAAAATGTAGCTGGTTTCACCTTTTCCAGGACAATGGATCTGTTTGTACTGGCAGTCCGTGGTATGTTGAATGCTCCAGCAACAACCAAAAGGCAATGATTCTTCTTCTGTTATCCTTAGTCTTTGTCCAACTATCTGATACCTAGCAAGTAATTGTGAAGACTGCGGCCTGGATCAGGCACACCTGAGTCTCTCGCCTGACACTTGCTTTTCAGCACTCTGAAGAAGTTCCTGACAGCAGATTTACCCCAAAATTTAGTCTTTTGATTTCATAACTGCCAGTGCCAAAACTGTAGATTGTAGAACCAAGCAAGCTGAAAATGTTAACAATCTCAATCTCTTCTCCATTTATGATTGTGTTTCCAATTGCCCCAGTGGCGAGAGTCTTTGTTTTCTTAATGTTCTATTTCAATTCATTTTTTGGAAGCTGCAGTTTTTGACCTTCTTCAGCAAATGTCTCAGTTTTGGCAAGCAAGGTAGTATGCATCTGTATAGCATAGGTTGTTGATGAGTCTACCTTCAATCCTGATGCCACATTCCCCCTCATAAAGTCCAGCCTCTTTCTTGAATGATCTGTCCACGTATAGATTGAAAAGGTCTGGAATCAGGATGCATGCCTGCTGCACTCCCTTCCTGATTTTGAATGCAGTGTTTTCCGGCTTTGCTCTAAGAACTGCTTCCTGGTCCAAGTATAGGTTTCACAGAAGCACAATTAGATTTTCTAGGATTCCCATTCTTCTCAAGGTTAACCACGATTTGTTGTGATCCGCACAGTTAAATGCCTTTTCATAGACAGTGAAACATAGATAGACATTCTTCTGGTATTCTCTAATTTTAGCCAGGATCCATCTGACATTGGCTATATCCCTAGTGCCACAGCTTCTTCTAAACTCAGCTGCACTTCTGGCAGTTCTCTGTAACCTTGTTCTAGTTCACCCTGAAGTGTCTCAGAAAAAAAAAAACAACACAAAACAAAAAAGCCAATAATCTTCTGAAAAATTAGGCATTGAAAAATCATATAAAATACAGTTCTATTCTGACACATGGTTTACACAGATCAGAACTAATTCACAGGTAGCTATATATTTTGAGAGGTTTTGTTCCCTAAGTTGGTAATTTTTTCCCCCAGTATTTAAGCTATTCTGGGGATACTATATTGTGTCAAAATATCTTCATTTTTCATTCTTTTCCCAAAAGCACTCTTCTCCAAGTTCAGCTATTCCTCCTGACTGTATCTACATATATAGAAATATCTTTAACACTTAAAACATGCAAATGGTGAGCTGCAATTCAATCAGGCAAATAGTCAGAGATCAATCTGACTCAGAGTTCACATACTTGCATAACAGAATTGACAGTTCCATTCTCTCTCCTCTCTCTTTTTTCCTTTCTCTTTTTTCTTTTTCCCCTCAAGTTCTTACAAAGACCAAATGAGATAAATTGCTATCTGACCCATTGCTCGGGGATAAACATTAAATGGTTTATCTGGGCAACCCAATCACCTCCAGCCAGAGTGGAGAATTGGCCTAAATAATGAAGGTGTGTGTCATTCATCTCTTTGTCTGGCTTCTGGTAACCTTGACAGGAATGAGTGGAGACATGCTGATTTGTATACACTCAATAATTCAAGGTGTTTGCTTATCTTGCCTTGTCAGATGCTGCTCATCTCAAGTCTATGTTACCATCTAATTAGCCTTTTTTCCACTTTGCTTTTCCACATAAAGCTCCCCCCCACCTTATTTCATGAATTTAATTTGCAGCTGGTCTTGCTTTTATCAAATGTCTCACTTATTTCATTTGTTAACATGTTTATTAGGGATTTTTTTTCATATCCTTGATATGTCCTCCCCCCACTTTTTATTCACCCTCAGTGTAATAATCAATTTTATTTTGTTTTCTAAAATATACATGAAATATTACCACTAAAGCATTGTTCCTCAACTATACTTACTGAAATGACACACTTTTTTTTTCTGTTTTAGTCTGCTTCATAATTCTTTTCCCGACGTATTTCTACCAGCTCTTTTGGTATTTTATGTTCTCCATAGTTTTCAGCAGAGAACCCTGATGGTGTAGGCCAGAGAGAGTTGTGCTTCTAACCTAAGGACTGTATGTTTCTGGTGGTTTGAATCCACCAGCAGCTCTGAGGAAGAAAGATGGACACTCTCCTCCTGTTGCTATTTACAGCCTCGGAAACCCAAGGGAAGGTTGCCAGAAATACTGCAGAGCAGTGAGCTTGAGTGTTCGATGACGTCCTGCACCACCAGTCTGCCATTCTGTTGCACTGCAATGACTTCCATGTTTTTTCTGCTCTTGTAAGTTCTGACTGCTGTGTTTTAAAATGTCAGCAGGTTCATCTATAGTGGATATGTTTCTTTCGATGGGAGGAGTATTTTTACCCCTGACTCATTCAGTATTCTGCCCATAACATATTTAAATATTGCAACTTGAGGCTTAAATTTGTTCTTCCATTTCTTTAGCCTAAGAAATGCTGAGAGAGTTCATCCCTTTTCATTTTCTAATCCAGCTTCTTGTACATATCGTCATCATACTTTGCTTTGTCTTCTCGAGCTACCCTTTGAAATCTTTTGTTCAACTCCTTAAAGTCCTGATTTCTTCCTTTTGCACTGGCTTCTGTGCATTGTAG
>NW_006399826.1:7622474-7624880 GCF_000299155.1 Elephantulus edwardii
TGTTTCTTATAAAAGGTATTTTCAATGAATAAATCAGTTTGTATAAGATTCTATCATTTTACCTCCAGCCTCATTTCTGTCAACAACTCCATGTTTTCTGACTACTGATAATTCTTCCCTGCTCCAAAGTTTTGCATTTCAGTCACCCTCTGCAGTACACAGATTCACTATGCCGAAAAGAATTGGCTGAAACAGAAGAATAAATCAATGGTGATGAAGAAGGAACTTCAAGCTACACTGAGGGAATTTGCAAAAAACAAGGCTCCTGAAATTGATGAAATACTAATTTACATATTTCAGCAATTGCATGCAGCTCTGTACACACCCACCAGGTTCTGTCACGAAATCTGGAGGACAACTACCTGGCCAACTGACCAGAGAGATTTATATTTATTCCCACTAAGAAAAAAATATGATCTGACAAAATGTGGAAATTATCAAAAATATCACTAATACCACACACAAGCAAAATCCTGCTAAAGATCATCCAAAAAATGATTGGGACATTATATTGACAGAGAACTACCAGAAATAACAAGCTGGATTTAGAAGAGTTTGTGGTACTAGGGACATTATAGCCAATGTCAGATGGATCACGGCAGAAAGAACAGTACCAGAAAACTATCTGCGTTTCACTGACTATGCAAAAGCATTAGGTCGTGAGTATCACAGCAAATTGTGGCTAACCTTGAGAATAATGAGACTTCCAGAACACTTAAGTGTGGTCACGCAGGACCTATATTTGGACCAGGAAGCTGTCATCAGAATAGAACAAGAAATTACTGCATGGTTCAAAATCAGGAAAAGAGTGCATCAGGGACGTGTCCTGTCTGCATACCTTTTTATTCTATATGCAGATGCTGGATTTTATGAATAGGAATGTGGCCTCAGGATTTGGAGGAAGACTCAACAACAACCTGCATTATGCAGATAACACAACCTTGTTTGCTGAAACTTAGGAAGACCTGAAGCATTTGCTGAAGAAGGTCAGGACTGCAACCTTCAATATGGATTGAAGCTCAACACTAGGAAGAGATTTTCACCACTAGGACAATGTAGCCCCACAGATAGATGGAGAAGAGATTAAAATTGTTAACAATTTTAATTTACTCAATTCCTCAGTCAATACTCTGGTTGCACCAGCAATAAGGAAATAAAAACATAAATTTCATTAGGAAAAAATGCTGTTAAAGACCTCTCCAGAGTGCTGAAGAGCAACAATGTGCATCAAAAAACTATGGTGTGTCTGATCCAGGCCATGATTTTTGCAATTAATTGCTATGCAACAGAGAGCTAAGCAGTTACTAAGGATGGCGAAAGTAGAATTGATGTCTTTGAGTTGTGGTTCCGGAGAAGAGTATCGAACATATACCATGGATTGCCAAGAGAATAAACAAGTCTGTCCTGGAGAGGGTGAAGCCAAATTTCTCCTTGAAGGCAAGGATTTTGAAGCTCCATCTCACATACTTTGGCCATGTCCCCAGGAGGGAACAGTCCTTGAAAGATATTATGCTTGTAGCAGTGGAAGGACAGTACAGGAGAGGAAGACCTTGGATGAGATGGATTGACACAGTAACTGGCGTAATGGGGGTGGGAGTGTCAGAGACAATGAGATTGGCTCAATATTGGGTATGGTTCAGAGCTATTGTGCATAGGGTTGCTATGAGTCACAGGGAACATAACAAAAACAACAGAATAAAAAAGTCATCTTTGACCTTTGTTAATAGTGTCTTTAAGTGAAATAGTATCTTTGTTCTGTATTTTAAAACTAAAAATGCACTGGAAATTCTACCTCTGTTTTGCAAGATGTTTTTGATCAACTGAAAACAGGATCTCCATTTGATTCAAACTAATGACCCAAGACAAGTGCTCCGTATATAAGACCTACATAATCATCAAGCTTAGCTGCACATTGTCCATTTTAATTAAGGATGTGCTGTACACATTAGAGAAAGTTTATGAGCCAAAGGCTGAACTTATTTATGCACGTACCAATCTCACAAATAGAGATTTTGTTGTTGTTAAGTGCTACCGAGTTGGATCCGATTGGTTGTGACTCTGTACCACAGAATGGCAGCAACCAAAAATCTGCCCGATTCTATGCTATCTGCGTGCTGCTTTATGGGAGTCCAATGTTTCAATTGATAGGCAAAACCATCTTATTAAGATGACTCTTCTTTTATCAATGATCCTTTACTTCACTAAGAATCCCCGATGTCACAGTGTGTAACATATTGAACTGGTGACTTGCAGGTTAATTGCTGAAGAAGATGGAATCCCAAGTACACAAAAATATCCCTACCACATTCATTGTCATTTTTAAATTAAACAAATGCTCATAACAAGTCTCACTGGCATTTTCTAAATTTCCCATATCTAGAGCATGTTGTTGTTGTTGTTGTTGTT
>NW_006399826.1:7625555-7628599 GCF_000299155.1 Elephantulus edwardii
GGGTTCAAAGCTGCCTTTAGAAGCCACCAGCTGCTCTGTGGGAGGAGGATGGGGAATTAAACTGCCTCTCAAAACCCACTGGACGGTCAGCTTTAGGTTGGTTCTGACTTGACAGCACACAACAACAAACATCTACCTAGTGTATTCTCAGTCTCCACACCAAATGTATCCCGAGCTATCAGACATCATCCTCCCCTGCATTCAGTGTTCGAAATATAAATAACACAATGATTTTATTTAAGCATTAAATGAACCAGAAATTGACAAGCCCAGGAAAAAGTGGACAGCTGCTGTCATTGCAGACAACAGTTAAGGAGCATGAGTCCTTGCCCCTTGTCAAGCAGAAATAAGCCTGCATTGAAGACAGTGAGAAAAAGCATGTATGTCCTTCATCCTCCAGGTAGTGAATGTTTAATTGGATGCTGCGAGGAGAATGGTAGTTGTCTTCTAAAGGGAAAGTTAATTCCTTGGGAACAGAGTCCCTTCTCTGGATTCTCTGGCAGCAAGGTCCAGCTGAGCCTAGGTATGTGCACAGAGCAGGTTAGTGAAATGTTTTTGTGTAGTCAATAAAACACAAGTAAACCTCTTTCTGATATTCTCTAGTTTCATCCAAGATCCATCAAAAATCAACAATGATATCACTCATTCTACTTCTTCCTCAAG
This sequence comes from Elephantulus edwardii, assembly GCF_000299155.1. Classification (NCBI taxonomy): domain Eukaryota; kingdom Metazoa; phylum Chordata; class Mammalia; order Macroscelidea; family Macroscelididae; genus Elephantulus; species Elephantulus edwardii. The sequence goes on from NW_006399826.1 coordinate 7,626,219, forward strand.
GAATCTGTGGTGGCCAAGTGGTAAGAAGCTACACTGTCATCACAAAGGCTCATAGTTCAGATCCACCAGCTGCTCTGTGGGGGGAAAAATGGGCACTCTCCTCCTGTGTGATTAAATTGCCTTTGAAACCTTGCTGGTGGGTTAACTATGAGTTGGTTCTGACTCAGTAGTACACAGGAACTATAATCTCTTCTGTATCTGGCATGAATTATTGATGGAAATGTCCATGTTATCCTACAAATTTTTAAAATGACCTAGGTCATGGAACTAAAGACATTTTGCCAATGTCATATGGATCTTGGCAGAAAGCAGAGTTCCAGAAGAATGTCTATACGTATTTCATTGACTATGCAAAGGCTTAGTTTATTCTGTACATTACAATATATTGTGATTAACCTCGAAGAAAATGGGAATCTCAGAACTCTTGATCGTGCTTATATGAAACCTCTACTTGGACCATGAAGCGGTCCTCATAACAAAGCAAGGAAACACTGCATGGTTCAAAAGCAGGAAAGGAGTGTGCATCACGTATGCATTCAGTCCCCATACCTTTTAAATCTGTATGCAGAACAGATTATTCAGGAAGCAGGGCTTATTGAGGAAGAGCATGGTATCAAGATTGGAGGAAGACTCGTTAACAACCTATGATATGTAGGTGACACAACCTTGTTATCCCTTTATCATCTCTTTATATATTTGATCTATCATCTCTTAATTCAAGTGAGATATGCTTAAAGTCATGCTTGAATTTTTCAGACTTTTTTGTAACTTTCTTCAAACAAATGAAAAAGAATAATTATGAAAATATCAATAATAATAATAATGATACCTGCTTCTCATTCAATACCAAACTCCTGCTAAGTGCTCTTTCACTGCTTGAATGTCTTGCTAATTCAGGGTCATTAAAATAGATTCTCTTAAAGACTCAGTTCTGAAACTGGAGTAGACCTGAAGCACTTGCTGTAAAAGGTCAAGGACTGTAATATTCAACATCGATTGAAGCTCAGCATCAAGAAAACAAAGATTCTTACCACTGGGCCAATTGGCAGCACCATAATAGATGGAGAAGAGATTGAGATTGCTAGCAATTACAGCTTGCTCAGATCCACAGTCAACACTCTTAACACCAGCAGTCAGAAATTCAAAAGACAAATTGCATTGGGAACATCTACTGTCACGGACCTCTCCAGAGTGCTGAGGAGCAATGAAATCAGTATGATACAAACGTGCGCCTAATCCAGGCCATGGTCTTCTCATTTGCTTGTTATACTTCAAAGAGTTGGACAATGACTAAGGATGATAGAAGAATAGATGCCTTCAAGTTGTGGTGCTGGAAAAGAGTCTTGAACATACCATGGACTGCCAAGAAAACAAATAGGTCTGTCTTGGAGAGGGTAAAACCAAGTCTCTCTTCGGAGGCTAGGATTTTAAAGCTCTTCCTTGTTTATTTTGGGCATGTGGCCAGGAAAGATTGGTCCTTGGAGAAGGACATCATGTTCGGAAGGGTGGATGGACAGCATAAGAGAGGAAGACCCAAGATGAGATGGATTGATACAGTAACTGGTGCAATGTGGGTTGGTGTGTCGCAATTTCTAAGACTGGCTCAGAACAGGAAAGAATTCAGACCTGCTGTACATAGGGTCGCTATACATCACAGGCGATTCAATGGCACATAACAACAAAAACATACTATGACAGGTTTGGAAGCAAGAGTGGTATCCACTTCCTAAACAAGATGCCTCTAGAAACTCCACAGTTGATAGCTGTAGAGGCTTCAGGCCTTTTGTTCATAGAGTCACTATGAGTTGTGCTCAACTCGAAGGCAATCAATAACAACAACAAAGCAATATTTTACTTGCACATGATATTAGTGGTATTGTGTATAATGTCCACATTCCATTAGATTACCCTTCTTTGGAATGGACACACGTGGTATTTTGCCAGTTTGGTGGGGCCAAGCATTTTCTTGCAAATTTCTTGGCATATGAAAATGAGCACTTTCAGTGTTGCAATCTTTTTCTTGTAATACCTCAATGATAGTCTGTCAATTCCTGGACCTTAATTTCCTCCAATAATTTCAGTGAAGCCACAACCATTAGTATTTGATTATATATTACTTCTTCAAGTGGTTGAACATTAACCTTTTACTTTTTTCATTGTGCAAAGATTGTGTATTCCTTCCATCTTCTTTTGATGTTTCCTTTGCTGTTAAATATTTTTCCGAAAAGATACGTTCATATTACCACTTGACATTTGGCTTTTCTTCCCCTATTCTCTCAATTTGAGCTATTGGAAGTGTTTTCTTCCTTTTTTTGTTTCCTAATTCTGGGAATACTACAATGAAATGTGTGAGGAGCTAGAGTCAGAAAATCAAAAGGGCC
>NW_006399826.1:7631164-7702222 GCF_000299155.1 Elephantulus edwardii
TCAGAGACTGTGTGATTGGCACAGGACAGTGCAGAGTTTAGGGCTGTTGTACATAAGGTCGCTATGAGTCGCAAGTGACTCGAGGGCACATAACAGCAACAACAACAATTCCAGGTTGCTACACATTTTGTTATAATATTTATTCTGTCTTCTTGAACTTCCTTTTTAAAGAAACTTTTCAGGTCTTACACCCCACCGTTTCTTCCACTAGTTTTAATATGAATAATGAAGTAAACAATGTTTTTTTTTTATTTTTACAAATATTGTAATATTGAACTGTAACCTCAAAGGCACCTGGTTTGTGTCCATTAACTGCTTCACAGGAGACAGATGAGCAATCTCCTCCTTTGGGATTTACTGCTTGTGAAGACCTGCAGGTGTGTCAGCTATGGGTGCTTTCAACTCAATGGTACAAAACAAAAGCAACAATGTTCAGAATCTCATTTATAAACTCTCTTAATCTTTTAGTTCTTTCTTGTCTTTTTAAAGACCTTTCGCTTTCTTTTGTTTACCAGGTGCTTTATATCATTCATCCCACAGCTGGTCTGGTCTTTAGTCAATAGTATTTAAGGGTGTCAAATTTCATCTTTCTATCATCTCTTAATTCAGGTGAGATATACTTGAGGTCATACTTTAGGTTTTCATGGACTTCTCACTTTCTTCAAGCAAATGGAAAAGAATAATTATGAAAATAACAATAATAACAATAATAATAATAATGAGAGCTGCTTCTCCTCGATATCAACCTCCTGCTAAGTGCCCTTTCACAGCTTGAATGTCTTGCTAATTCAGTGCCATTAAAACAGATTCTCTTAAAGACTCAGTTCTGTCAAACACAAAAAAGAGAGATATATAGAGTGTGGGATTTAATTATCACTGCTCTCTATCTCCAAATGTGAGTTTTTCTGAGTAATAATTGCCCAAGTTTGTCTTCAAAAGGCATTTTAATAGTGCTAATACTAGTAAATATTGCTCATTTTGATACTGATGTGCTGTTTTAATGGTTCCCACGGTTTCTAAAAGTCATTTCTTATCGTTTTACTGTAGAAAGAATCTTACTTTAATTATGTCATAATTGTTTGGAAGCCATAGAATCTTAATTAATGCCAATGGCTTAAAGGCACCAACCAAATGTAGAGTTTATATTCATGTTTGTTTCTTCATCTTTCCCTGCCAGAGAAGGGCTCCCCAGGAGCTTTTTTTCAGGCGACAAACATTCATAGATGTTTTGAAAAGATTCTAGTGATGTCATTCCTTTATTTTTTTCAGTCAGATTTTCTCAGCTTCACCTCAGATTTTAAAGGTTAATATGGAATCAACATTCCATCTTCACAGGGAATTCTTTATCTTGAGAATACAGTTGTTCGGTCTCTGTGGTAAAAGCAAAAATCTCTGATTGCACCAGAGTCACATCAGTGGAAAATAGTGCCGATGGCAAGCACTGAAATTATGTGTTCATCCAAACATCGGGCACCCAGCTTTTAGATAGCTTTACCATAATATCAGCTCAAAGATACAAGTCAAGCTCAGTAATCTTTAACTTAACAATTATGTCACTAAATGAAAATTATAACCACCTCTTCCTTGCTTTCACTTGTGAAATTTAGTCTATGATATATATATGCTCAATCCATATCATTTTTTCCTCCCAGTATCTTCGCTCTTGATTCTCTCCCCTCTCTGTGTCTCACCATCTCTGTCTCTCTTCATCTCTCTCTCTCTTCCTGTTTTTTTCTCTCTCTTCCACTCACTTTCTCTCCCTCTTTCCCTTTCCCAGCAGGTTTTGGAGGCTATAAACCACACTGGAAATTGTCTCTTTTTCTCCTTCTGAGCCCCTGGCAGACAGATTCAAACTGCCTGAGAGTCATGACCTCAGTGTTAGTATTGCAACTATCCATGTCTTACAGAATCAGAATATCAAAATAAAAACTTCAACTCTCATTGGCATTAAATCAAAACTCATGCTAGCTGGCCCTCCAGAGGTTTTCAGGAGGCTCTAAGTTATTCTAAAGGAGAGTACCTATTTTTCTCCCACGGAGCATCTGGTGGATTCGAACTTCCAGAGAGGACTCATCATTGAGTTAACGACTCTGCTCCAATTGACCATGTCACCAGAGCTCCCACACAACCATAGCAACCACAATGTAGGACCATTATCCTACCTTAGTGACAATACATTTCATACCTATCTAACTTTAAAGATGTCACTAAACTGTTCAACGTGGTACATTGTAGTTAAGATCAATGGAACAATCTTGGAATACCTTCCCTTGGCATTCCATGAATCCTCCTGATAAAACAACTGCCTTTAGTTACCGTTAAGATTAGCTGTTTTATTCATAATTTTTGCTACATATACTTTTGTTCATTCAATTCCCTTCACTTGGTCTGTTTCAATTCTAAAAGCCTTCTCATCAAACCACATCAAGGTATCAGATGAGTTCACTCCACTCAATTGGCTTCTAGGAACCACATGTTGACTTCATTTACATGGATATCTCTTCTACCCAGTAAAATCACTTGAGTGGAATAGATCATGTCTTAAATTCCTTTTGATTTTCCATGGGTTCTCGCTTTTGACCTTGCATGAAGCAGACATACTTTAAATACTAAGAATTGATTTTCCCATTGAAGACAGCAAGGTTTCAAAGATACACCTAGAAAATAAATGCTTGTTTGTGCCAAGACAAGAAAATAAACAATGACAGCAAAAAGAAACATAGAGATTCACTCTCCAAAACACAGAGATTTAAAAGTAACTAGAAGGGAGCTCTGGTGACCTAGTGGCAAGAAGCTGCAGTGCCATCCCAGAGGTATGTGGTTCAAATCCAGCAGATCCTCTGCTGAAGAAGGAGGGACAATCTCCTCCTGTACCAGTCAGATCCTATTTGATGGTATGGGCACACACAAAAAAAATAAAATAAAAGTAAATAGAGAGACTATTAATTCCTACATTTCATATAAAAGTAAAATTTGTGCCCAGAAAATTCAATTCTATTTCCCAAGGTCCCACAAGTTAGTAGGAGACCTTTACCCAGATCACAAGTTTCCTCACTCAATGTGCTAACATTTCTCCCTCTAATGTATACAAGTTGTACATCAATTGTCTTCATTTAGCTATATCTGATTGTCATAGTCAAATCTCCGTTATGCATCCTAACTGGTAAACAATAAATAGCTATATAGAAGTTATTTCTAATCTAACATCTCATTTTCTTTCATTTCAGTCTCCTACTTAAATTGAGATTCAAAGGACAACAATCATTTATCTAAATTTATTTGCAAAAACGTATATAGGCTTTGACTGAAAGGGCAAGGGCATTTGTGCATTGATCTCTGGAGTGTAGAAGGGAGATCAGTTTGACAGGACAAGAGAAGCAAAACCAGAAAGGACAACATCAGCACTGTCATTGATTCAGCTCTATCCATGACTACATGCTTGAACATAGCTAATAATGTTGGCAATATCACTTGGGGAGCCAGAAGTCCTGTTAAGGTCAGGATGAAAAAGATTGATTAAGTGTGCCAGAAGGGGTAAGTTCTTCATATCTGCAATCAATTGAATAGCTGTATGTCTTAGTGACTTTCAGAGAGACCAAAGATAGCCCTATGGGCCCAGATTGTTGTGGTTGGCCTTGGGTAATGGTTCCTCAAGTGTTCCTCATATACAAAACATGATCTAACATAAGAGAGAAGAACAAATGCAGCTGACATCTTAAAGTAGCAAACTGGATAGTAAAGTTTATTTAGTAAAATTATAGGAATGACTCAGAAGATCTTTTTAAGAGCTTAACTATCAAGTTTATTCCCATTGCATGTAGCAGACCCTCCCATGGGTTTCCAGGGCAGTAAATCACATGAGACGAGATAGTTCGTTTTTCTCTCTCTGAGCAGCTGTGGATTTGAACTGTCAGAGAACTGGGATAGTAGCACAACTTCCTATGAACTACACCACCAGAGATTTTCTGAACACCTTATCCTGATAGTTATCATTGTTAGGCGCTATGATTCTATGATTCATAGCAACTCTATAAATAACAGATCAGAACCATGCCTTATCTTGAGCCATTATCATGTTCTCAGCCTTATTCACATCCATTTTTGCAGTCACTATGGGTGGAGAAGAGTGTTGAATATACCATGGACTGCTAGGAGAACAAACAGGTTTTTCCTGGAGAGGGTGAAGCCAGAGTGTTCCCTGGAGTCAAGGATTCTGAAGCTTCGTCTGACTTATTTTGGGCATGTTGTAAGGAGGGACTGGTCCTTGGAGAGGGACATCATGTTTGGCAGAGTGGAGGGGAGGCGAAGGAGAGGAAGACCTTTGGTGAGATGGATCGATTCTGTGACTGAAGCAGTAGAAATAAGTGCATTTGAGATGGCTAGGTTGGCACAGGATAGAACAGCATTTAGAGCTCTTGTACATAGGGTTGCTATGAGTTGCAAGTGACTCGATGGCACATAACAACAACAACAACAACATGTCATCCATCTCATTGAGGATCTTCCTCTCTCGTGTTGACCCTTTACCTTCTCTACCACAGTGTCTTTTTCCAAGCACTGGGTCCTTCTGACAACATGCCCAAAGTATGTGATATGCAGTTTCCTCATTCTGGGTCTAAGGAGCACCTGGCAACACTTCAAAACTATAGGAGAGTAGAAATAAGCACCTCTCTTCTGTGTTTACATAACTTTCTACTATCATGGCAAAGTTAACCATCATTTCCGTGCGCCTCTTGGGGGAGTATGTCAGCCTGACCATTTATGGCAAGAGGGGGAAAAAGATCTAAAATAAAGAAGAGCCCAGATCTGAAAAATCCATTTGTCATCACGCCTCAGGTCTCTACAGTACATCTGTGATCCTGGAACAAATATTTCACTTAAGGGGAGTGGAAAGTTTTGTAAACGGAAAGACTGAAATTATAAATATCCAAATCAGTGCCTATAACTGGCTCTTGAGATCTAGAGGATGGCATTTCAGCATAGTACGTGAACCAATCTTAGGGAACAGATATATGAAAATTATAATGAGCACATTTCTGGACTCTTATCTGCCTTCCTGGTTCCCATTCATTATCTGCCTTTGTTCTGGTTCATGCTAGTCTTTTTATAATTCTTTTTAAAAAAAAAATGCAAATCAATACAACTTTAATTACAAAAGGCTCCGGCTGCCTTCTGCAAAACAGGACAAACGAAAAAGACCACTTTGAAAAGGGGCTGGTGCTCTCTGAAGCGTGACCTTGGGCCATCTCATTTCTAAGGGTGATGTTGTTGATCTGTTGCTCCCATTATAATGATTTGCACATCTGTATATGGCACCTTTTGTTCTCCGGCAGGCTTTGTGTATGCCAAGTGGAGAGCTGCATCCCACCCAGGGGGTTGACATTTACAATGCTTTTTGCAGCATGATAGAGTCACATCTGGGCAAACATTGTCCCTGGTGGTTAGTGGCTCACATCATCTGGGCAGAGTCTGGCTGCCAAAATGGCGAGCACTCATTAGAAATGTCCCGTTTACTCCCAGAGCCAAATAAAAGCACAAACTGAACTAAAATGAACGTTCGTGGGGAGTATGTGCATGTGTGTGCTCACTTTGTGTGCTGACATCTTCCACGAGCGCAGACAGCTTGTTTTCCCTTTGAATATTGTTTATATCAATGGCCTGACTCAATGTGAGAGTAGCAAGGTAGAAAACGCCTTATCCTTGTGCCGTATGCCTAGCTCTCAAGCTGGGGATGATGACATGAAATAACAGAAGAAAACATTTTCACTGTTATATAATGGGTGGAGGCGGTTAAAAACTTTTTTTCACAGCTTGATGTGTATCAAGTCCATGAAGACACTTGATTCTTCTGACCTCAGGCAGAGTTGTTCAGGTTGGCCCTGAACAAATGGTCTATTTGTTTATTTGGTTATTGGCATTTCTATCCTATACCTACCAGGTATCAAATACTTCATCATGAGTTCACTTTTGAACTGGCTTTCTGAAAGATAAGGTGTCCCAGAAACATCTTGACAGCATTGTAAATAATTCCATAGAAAAAAGGGAGCATCTTCATATTTCCCTTCCATTGATCTTATTTTTTACCACAACTTTCTATTATTTGGTGAGCTTTCTTTTTTCTTTTTTCTTTATTATCCCCCTACAGATATTCTCTTCTTTATATGCTTATTTTGCACAATTGTGAGTAATTGTGTTAGTTAAAATCCCTTTTGGAGCAAGATAGAAAGAAATACTTAAATATCACAAAACAAAAATAAAGCAGGTCTCTGACCTCAAGGAGGCCATAAATTACCTGTAGAGACTGTATAAATTTGGGGAAAGAGGAGCTATAAGGAGATCTATACTAGTTTAGACGTTTAAAGCAATAGTGGGTGAGATTGACCTGGTTTGTAGTACTCAGGGGAAATGAAGAGTTGGAATGGGATTTCTGCTAAATACTAGACCTCAGGTCAGTTCTATGATGCTAAATGGGAGATGAACACCAAGGCAAAAGAAATGAGTAAAGGGACCTGCTCCTCTAAGCAGACTAGGGGAAACAGAAGTCCGGGATATTTACAATTTCCTGTGACGTCCTCATAGTCTTTGCTCAGGTGCCCTCTGGTTGAGTTTGAGACACAATTTCTATACATTTCTCTATGTTTTCTCAGTTCACAGCAGATTCAAAGCACTAGAAACTCAGACAAAGTGAAGCGAGAGCTTGGTACAAAGAAGGGCGAGAAAAGAGTCAGAATTCCTGACTTGAACAGTTAGGGACTATTGCTATGAGGTAAATGGACCTCACAGCCCAGCATTCCTGAACGAAAGCTAAGCAACACATTACCTTTGAGTAGATGCCAAATTCATGATGACCTTCCATTGAGTTCATGAAGCTGTGCATCTTATATGAAGAAACTGTTTCCACCAGGACCTTTAGAAGCACAGCGGAAGGCAACTCTGTTCTCTGTATGTCAATACATAAGCTATGTATGTAATTTTATTAATTTCCATGAAGAAGGTAAGATATATATATATATATATATGAATATAGATAAAGTAATTTGAAAGTTCTCTCACTCACTGCTATTGAGTCTGATCTGACTCAGAACTTCATTGGCATTCTGGGGCTGTACAGAGCACAGGAGGAGATTGCCCATCTTTTCTTAAAGACTTTGTTGGATTTGAACCATCAGAAAGGCATGGACTTAGGGCATGATTTCCTACAGACTGTACTGACAACTATAAAGTGCCCTCAAGCTTACTATGGGCCATAGTAACCCTATGAACAATGTATCTGAAACCTGCCCTGTTCTGTGTGATCCTAATCATCTCTAACATATTCAAGCCCCCTATTAGATTCACCGTACAAATCCTTCTCATTGAGGGCCTTGCCCTCCTTGGCTAACTCTTTACGTTTCCAAGCAAAATGTTCTTCTGCAAGGACTGACACCTCCCAACACCATTGCTCAAAATATCAAGCAATCTGCACCATTCTTACCTCCAAGATGCACCCTGGTTGCACCTTCTCTGAGATATATTTATCCATTTGGCAGTCCATGGGATATTCAGTACCCTTCTTCAACATCACAACTCCAAGGCTTTGTTCTTCCTTTGCCATCTTTTTCATTGTACAACTTTCAGATGCACATTAAGTAGTAGAAAGGATTAAGGTACACCTTAGTGCTCAGTCTTACATCATTGCTCCTCAGAACTTTTGAGAGTTCCCTGACTGCAGACTTTCCCAAAACAAAAAGTCTTTTCATTTCCTGCTAGCTGCTGGTGTGAACAATGTTGATTGTAGATCCAAGCAACATGAAATCATTAATTTCTCTGTCTTCTCCATCTATCATGATGTTGCCTATTAGACAAGTGGTCAGGATTTTTGTTTTCCTAATGTTAAGATGCGGCTCATAGTGAAGGCAGGACTTTGGTCCTCTGCAGCAAGCACTTCAATGCCTCCTCAGTTTCAGCAAGTAGGTGGTATCATCTGCATACATACCACAGGTTGTTAATGAGTGGTACTCTGATCCTGAGGCCACATTTATCTACACAGAATCTAGCTTTTCAAATTATTTGGTCTGCATAAAGATTAAATAGGTTCAGAGAAAAGATGCAACACTGACACACATTTCCTGGTTTTAAATCATGCAAAGTTCCATTGGTTTTGTTTGCACAAGAGCATCTTACTCTAGGCATAGGCTCCTCAGAAGCAAAATTAAGTGTTCTGAGATTCCCATTCTTCTCAATATCAACCATAATTTACTATGAGCAACACAGTCAAAGGCCTTTGCAAAGGCAATACAATACAAATAGATATCCTTTTGGTATTCTCTTTCAGTCAAAACCTGTCTGACATCAGCCTCATGTTTCAGCTTCGTCTAAATCCAACCTGAATATGTGGTAATTCTCTGTGGAAGTACTGGTTGTTTTGGTTTTTTTAAATAATCTTCACCAGGATTTTACTTGCATATCGTATTAATGATATTGTTCAATAATCTATATTAGGTTGAATGACCTTTTTTGGGGAATAGGAACAAATACGGTTGGCCTTCAAATATCCTGGCATAGCTTAGTGAACATATCAAGGGTTGCATCTGTTCGGTGAAATACGTCAATTGGTACATCATCAAGTCCTGGGACCTTATTTTTTTGTGAATGCCTTCAATTCATCATTCATCACCATTGGTTCTTGATAATATGCTTCTTCCTGAAATGGTTTTGTCTTCAATTCTTTTTAGTACAGTGACTTAGTATATTCCTTCCACCTTCTTTTCCTGTATTATTTAGGACTTTGCCCATGGTATCCATCAGCATTGTAGGATAAATTTTTCAGTTCTTTCAGCTTTTTTAGAAAGTTTACTCCAAAAAGTATAAGGGGGTTGGGTGAAGGAACAATGGCTAAGGTAAGATATAGACAAAATGGAGCCTTTTATTGTTGTCACTGTTTTTGGTTTTCTTTTAAGATTATAACATTTGTTTCCAAAAATCCTGTACCAGTAAAATTGGTTCTTAATCTTAGACACACTGCAGAACAAAGAAGAACTGCCTCATACATTCTAAAGCTGGAATCTTTACAAAAGCTCACTGCCACATCTTTATGCCAAGCAGGAGCTAGCAGGTCCCAACCACTGATTTGTTTTGTTTTTTTTTTTAACGGTGGTCTAGTGGTAAGCAACTAGGCTGTGATTTCAAAGATTCATGGTTCAAATCTACCACCTCCTCCATAGAAGGATGGACAATCTCCTTCTGTGTAATTAATTGCCTCTGAAAACCCACTGGAGGGTCAGCTATGGATTGGTTCCAACTCAATTGTATACAACAACAGCAACCATACACTTAATCATTTCCCTTAGAAATGCAAGGAGGAATTAACCATCCAGGGATCAAGTTTTAGAAAAAAATGAAAGAGATCCAGTAACAACTCGTGTTATGGTTAGGTGCTACTGAGCAAGATCTCGCTCAGTCTCCGCATGCATGCACAACAGAACAAAACCCTAGGAGTGCACAATCTACAGCTGCAAAACGCACTGTCAAAGACTGGGCTGCTGTAAAACTCTGCTTTTCACATTGTTGTCATATACAAAGTTCACCTCATGTCTCTGCAGTTTCTCACCTGTACTGCAGATGCCAGACTGGTCCCCTAACAGAGGAGAAGCTTGATAATTGGATTCAGTACATCTTGAGATTCCAGTTGACACAACTTTATCAGGTTAATTTTATTGGTCCCAAAGCCTATTTTCAAAGTCTATTTTTGAGAAAAAAAAGAAAGAAATAATAGTTTGAAGAAATAGAGCAAGCTGGAATGGAAAAGCAAAAGAGATTAATGGGTTTGGTTTTCTCCCTTTTTTTGTAAATACAGTTTGAAATCCGACGAAAGACAACCCATAGTGAAAATAAACCCGAGCCATGGAAACTCACTCTGGTAATTCAGATGTCAATTAAGGAGCAGTCTGTGACATTCTCTGAGAGGGTCACAGCTCTAGCAAATGAAAGGAAAGAATGAGAAGAGATGGAAAGGGGAAGAAGATAGAAGAGAAGGAGAACTAAGCAGTGATAAAAAGATACAGCACAAGAAAAATGGAATGAAATATGAAGGGTGAACGGAAAAGGGGGGGAAGGGCTTTTCAGTTGTAAATGGCCATCCTTTGCTCTGCACAAAATGCCAATCAGAAGAGTAATGTGTGTCAGATGAAAATGAAGCATCATTCCAGTCTCATAGAGCAGTAGATGCTTCAGTCTCATGTCACACTCTCTTGCTATAATTGCTCCACAAAATAAAGACGAATGAATAATGTTGGTATTTTTTAATGGATGTTGCCTTTCCGTTTGGCTCTGAGACAATGGCCTATGGTTGCATTTGATTATAACTCATCTCCATGGGGGCAGAGATAGCTGTTGTAAATGTCTGTAAAATTATGAGCATCTTTATAAAGAGGAACTCTGTGATTATAATGGCACTTGGCATTTGCACATTTTATAGCCTTTCTCATTTGAAAATCATCAAGCTACTTTTATATTATAAACAGATTCTTGTATGTGGCTCTCTCTCTTCGGGGTACCCGTTCAATATTTCTTTTTTCTTTTCTTCGTTAATTTTGTTTTGCATTTGTTGCTGGTTTGTTGTTGTTGTGTTTTGTGTATGTGTGTGTATGTGTGTGTGTGTGTGTGGTTCCCCCCCCCTTCTAAAGTGGGGGTTTATTGATCTGGAATATTGTCATCAGAATAAATTAAATCCCTACTGACAGAGGTAGCCTGAGAATTTGTGAAACTTTGTGATCCTATAAATGTTGAAGTAGGCCAAAACGGCAGGTTAGAATATGGGGTTTTTTTTATCTTTCTAGAAGAACAGGGACAATTTTTTGAAGCTACTTTAACTGCAAGGGCCCAAAGATTTTCCCATTCTCTAACACCAAATCTACCACTACCTGCAAGTAGCCCACAAGAAATATGACTTAACAAACCAGAAAAACAACCTAATCTGATAGCATTCTCTTAGGGCCACTAGAGAGTCCTACTATTTAGCCAGAGGATCAAGATAAGGGCCCAAAACGGACCTGACATTTATGATGGTATTGATGATCACTCTTCATCAAGACTTAGCGTGAGTTATTCCATTGAACTTCATCCAGCCACCTTATGGAGGAAAACTGAAAGGATAACAAATATTAGGTTTTCAATTTGAAGTAATAGGGGGAAGGCGTATCTAGAACTTAGTATCAAAGGCACATGAGAGCTAAAGGAGATCTGAGGGTTCTGGTGACAAGAGGAAGTAGTGAAGCAGATAAGAATTAGATTAGTGCTGTACTCTCATTGCAGTAATGGTTTGGTTTAGCTATACTAAACTATATGATTGTTAATGTGAACAAAATAGACTAATAGAAAATAATCGTTATTGTTGTAGCAGTTGTTACGTGTTGTTGAGTTGCCTGCAACTCAAAGTGACCTTATGTACAAAAGCTCAGAAGCAGGCAGGCGCTGTCCTGAGCCAGTCTCACTGATTCCAACACACTTACCCCCATTGCCTCCGTTACTGTATCAGTTCATTCTGGTGTCTTCATCTCCTGCAATTATTCCTCCACCCTTCTGAGCATGATGGCCTTCTCCAAGGATTGTTCCCTCCTGGTCACAGGCCCAGAGTATGTAAGTAGAGTTTCAAAATCCTAGCCTCCAAGGAGAAACTTGGTTTCACCCTCTCTGAGACAGACCTATTTGTTTTCTCAGCAGTGCATAGTATATTCAATACTCCTTTTCCAGCACCACAGTTTGAAGGCATCAATTCTTCTTTCATCTTTAGTCATTATTCAACTCTCTGATGCATAACAAGTAATTTTGAGGACGATGGCCTAGATCAGGTGTACCTTAGTCTCTAGACTGACATCATTGCTTCTCAGTACTCTGGAGAGGTCCCTGACAACATATATTCCCAGTGCAATTTGTCTTTTGATTTCCTAACTGCTGGTTTCAAGAGTGTTGCTTGTGGAGCCAAGCAACCTAAAATTGTTAGCAACCTCAATCTCATCTCCATCGATAATAATGCTGCCAATTAGCCCCATGATGAAAATCTTTGTTTTCTTAATGTTGAGCTTCAATCCATATTGAAGACTACAGTCATTGCAAGTGCTTCAGATCCTCCTCCGTTTCAGAAAACAAGGTTGTGTCATCTGCATAACATGGGTTGTTGATGAATCTTCCTTCAATCCTGATGCCACACTCCTCACAAAGTCCCGCCTTATGTATTATTTGTTCTGCATATAATGAAAAGGTATGGAGACAGGATGAATCCCTGATGCATTCCTTTTTTGATGTTTGAACCATGCAGTGTTTTCTTGCTCTGCCATGTAATATAAAACAAAGTTAGAAATTCCAACAAAACTATCCAGAATGTTGGCTGTCTCTGCTAATTCACGCATTTTGACCACTTTCACTCATTGGGTCAGAATGCCTCCTGCTCTGTCTCTATCTCTATTCCAGAGTGAGTGTCTGAGTCTAGGGTCTTGGGCTGCCAGACAAAATAGCCAGCTCAATTTGGTGTGAATTTTCACTTGTTATATTTTACCAGGGACACATCCCAGCAGACTGAAACAAACCACAAAACACTTCACCTTTGTGCTGCTCCATGATTGTGCATCAGCAGATCACCTCTCATCCTCCATATGCTTCCTTCTGATCACCAGCGTTGTCTCCTCCTTTGACCTGGATCTCTGACTAAGGTCTGTGGTCCTGCATGAGGAAACTGCTTTTTTTTTTTTAACTACTCACTGTAGGCATACAACATGGGTCCAGAAGAACAAAAGCGAATTGAGGAAGGCTAGACTGATGGATTCCAAGAGTTTCCGGTTACTTCACCCTGACCTTAAGAACTGTTATACTTCTTAACTGACACAGTTAATGAAAATAGTAATTCTCCTTCCTCAAATGTTAAAGAGACTCAAAAATAGGATTCTATGACCACTACTTAGTATATAATATGCATTGGCAAATTGTGTAGTGGAGAAGGAAGTTGAAAGAAAACTTTGATATGCAGTCACTTGCTTACTGTAGAGTTTAGTCCCTTGAGTCCTAAACTGTCTTTTCTTTCCTAGTCATCTTGCCTTCATCTCCCCTTGAGAATGACCTGGTGTACCTTGTCACAGGGTAAAGCTCAGTTTGGGCAATCAGCAAATGTCTTTGCTATTCAAAATTACAGTAGCAGCTGCATTTCAGTCCCATGCCCGGCAAACAGGTTCCTGGTCAAGTTCAAAAAAGGAGCCATGCCTTCATTTGCGGGATGCTGTGTTGAAGTCAGACTTCAGAAGCATGGCTTTGTGCAGCCTCCTGGGATTTAGCTGGGCTTGAATTGCCCGTGACCTCTGTGCCCTTAAAACATCACAGAAAACACCATCACTGGGCCCACTAATTGGTCACCTTGATGTCAGTCACAGCACGGAGATCAAGGGCAGAGTAGGTCCTGGAAAGTGAACTACACGTGCTCTCGGAGGTGGTCTCTACAGGTCAGGCTAGCATCCTGCTGAGTGCACAGTGCAGGGAACCTTACCCCAGGACTACTTGAAACACAGCTATGCTGCACGCTAACAAAGGACAGTTGGCCCCAGGGGTGACCCTTCCCTTGCCACCTACAAAGTCCAAATTGTCAGCCTTTCACACCTATTATGCTTCCATTATCTGAGGGAAATACTAAGTGCCGTGGCCCAGATCTAACACACAGAAAGCAGGCTCTTGAAATTAGTTCTGCTGATTGGTTTAAAAATTATTAAGATGATTTGATTTTTTTTTTTTTTAATTTTATTTTTTTTTTTAAGGCAGCAAGTCAATCATAGGTTCCTGGGTTGTTACTCACAGCGAGCGTTTGAAAAGCTTGCTTCTTTCTTTAAGATTTCAAATACAATGCTCTGTGTGTGTGTGTGTGTGTGTGTGTGTGTGTGTGTGTGTGTGCATGTGCATGTCTGTGTTTGTGCCTGAATCAGATATCTCATGTTAAGAAGACTGTTAAAAAAAAAGAGAAAGGATTTGTGAGATGAACCTGTCCAATGGTTACTTGGGATTCAAAACATTTGCAAGTGACACCTTTATATAGCAGAAATAACTTGGATTAAGTGGAAACGAAATAAAGGAAAATATACAAACGGTGATGACCACCTCAGGACATGAAGTTTAATAAACATGCTTTCCTCTGTGGTTCATGCTACCCAAAAGGAATATTGCACAGAGATTAGATGATATTCCTAGACTTTCATTCTACCCTATGTGCTAAATTACTGTTTATATGAGATCCATTGCTCAAAATACTATCATCTTCTGCTTCATATCTGGGGTCCAGGAACTTCCAGAACTCTGTCTCGAACAGCACAAGAATAGTAATAGCAAGAGTGGCAGAAAATATTGGAATAGACGAGATGCCGTGGTCAATTAGTGGTCTACACGTTCACAGTCATAATGAGTACCCACCTGGAACAACTGATGACAGAATGCGCTGCAAACAGCCGTAACACAGTTTCAGCTGCCCTGTCAGATAATTAAGGAAGAAGTATGAGTGTTCATACATAGATACAAGATAGGCCCTCAGGGTTTATGCTCACCTTTGGATGCAGACAAAGTTAAACATCTTTTGAGCAACCTTATGAAAAACAAAACAAAACCCAAACACCACTTTTGCAACTTGCTTGGTTAATGGTAGGATTCTCCTAAAAGGATCTCATGTATTATAAGCTGGGGAGTACAAGATAGTAAGGAGATGCAGCCCCTCCTCAACTGCTAATCACACAGTAAACAGGTCTTGATGTAATGACTGGAAAACCCTAGCCTGTCAGATGGCATTAAAGGGGCCAATCGATTCATCCCCAGAGAGAATCAAAGCACTGTCAGTTAATGATTTATGAGCCAGTAGGAAGATCCTCTCCCATGGAAAATTTGAAAAATGGGATCAAACATTAGATTCTGGTGTTCATTAAGTCAAAGATAAATAAGTAATATAAGAACTTAGGATGGATCAAACCCATTATTGGCCTAAGAAACGATCACACTAAATAAATGTGATGACTTCCTGCTTCCTTCAGTGTACCAAATTATCAAAGCTTAAGAAGCGGTCCAGGTTGTTGCTGTTATGTAGTTATGCATCATCAAGTCGGAACCAACTCATAGTTCACACTTCAACAGTTTTCAGAGACAGTAAGTTGCACTGGAAGGAAATTGCCCATCTTTCTCCTGCAGAGCTGCTGGTGGATTGGAAATGTGTGCCTTTGTGATTGCAGCACAGCTTCTTACAGTAGGACACCAGACCCCCTTGAGAGACTGTTTTTGTTGTGTACTTTGAGTTAGAGCCAGCCTGTAGCCAACCCTCCATGGGTTTCAGAGGCAGTTAATCACACTGCAGGAGATTGCACATGTTTCTCCTGGAGAGCAGCTGATGGATTCAAACCCCATGACTTCAGGATTGCAGTGCAGCTTCTTACTGCTAGGCCACCAGAGCTCTCTCTAGACAGATTAGGTTATAAGAATGATAATGTGGAAGTAGTTTTTCTCTGCCTTGGTCAACTTGCAACTGTGGTTAAGGGTCAAAGACCATCTCATTGTGGTATAGTAATTAATTAAAACTAACCTTGGAGAAGCTAGATTCTACAAAGATGTGTTTTCTGTTTTGTTTGAGGTTTGGGTGTGGTCTGTTGATCACAACTGGGTGTGAGCTAAGTGGATTTGGCCTTGTATTTAAAAAGGCATGTGGATACTGGGATTGGGGGGCCCTTGGGTCAGGTTTTAATTGTTTTCTGTCAAACATTCTTTTAAGTAGTATAGCACTGCTCTGTCAATTTCCTGTACAGAGGTAAGTCAAGTTTGCTCTGATGGTAAACACTGTGACACTGATGTAGACAGTGGACACCCATGGTAGACAGTGTTTGGTGGAGCTCTCAAATCAAAACAGGCTAAAGGTCTTTCATTCATAAGGTCACTATGAGTCACAGCACTTAACAACACAACAAGAATCCCTGGAGCAAGAGGACAAGGAACCAACTAGATGCCTCTCTTCTCAAATCTGGGGCTTGGAACAAAATTCAATGATATCTAGTTGACTGGTTTGCATACCTAGTTTTATTCAATCCTGAAGTTTTTTCTACCTGTAATATTCTGTAATGATAGATAAAAGACCTTAAGAGATGGGGAAAGATGCAAGAAATTGTTTTATAGTTTAACTCCATTAGAAAAGGGACCTGGAGTCCAACCTTAATAAAAGTTTAGGTAACTTCCTAGTATTGTGGGAATGAAATAAAAAAGGCCCGAGGGCTAAATCTTTGTTTCTCATGCATGAGGACTATGGAGGGTTCATCTTCTCAAATGTAAACTCCGCTGGGTAATCAGTCATCCCCATGGTAACCCAGGAACTTTTAATTGTCTTTAATTAAGGGGCCACAGAGGCAATCAGCTTCATTTCTAGCACATTAATGAGGAATATATGAAGTGCAAAATGGCTGCCAGATATGGCCGTGCTTATGTGAACTAAGACTCCTGACAAAATTTGCTAGGTGAAATGTGATAGATGGTTAATGCTTGAGACTAACGGGAGACTCCAAATTCAGGGGGGGGGGGGGGGGGGGGGGGGGAGCCCGGTCGGGACGGGGGAATAAAAATCTAAAAAGAAGAAGTAGCCTTATGAGAATAAATTAAAAGAACAAGAATGTCTTTAGCCAAATCAATAAAACCAATAATATATAATGTATACAAAAGATTAAAAGTCTGCAAAAATTGAGAAAAGAGACAAAGTGAAGAATTTTAAGAGTGGCTCAGTAAGCAAGGGAAGCACTTGTTAATCTGAGAATTCCTTCTTGGAAATTTTAAAATATCTCTGCCCCCAAGCCCAGTAGGGATTGTAAAGTAGAAAGAGGCTTTGATTTTGAAGGAAGATGACAAATGGATGCCAGCTATTCCAAGGAGCAGAATCTCTGATGTAGTGAAAATACAAATGTGAAATTATTTACTCCAGAGAACTAAGAAAGCATGAATGAACCTGTGTTTACCCGAGTAATACAGATACATAGTCACAGAGACTGAAATAGTGGATTCAAGCACAGCAGAAATTGAGGATGGTGGAGAAGTAAGCAGAATTTCATGCTACCTTACATAGGATCACTACTGAGTAAGAGATGACTTGTTGTTGTTGTTGTTAGGTGCCGTAGAGTTGTAGACAACTCATAGCGACCCTATGAATGAAAGACCTGAACACTCTCCATAGAGTTTATGGAGGCAAGCCATTACAGAAGTGCATGCCACTCCTGCTTCTCAATATTCTTCCTAAATACTAATATTAAGTACTAAATACTAATATTAAATACTAATACTAATATTAATAAGTAACTATGCTTCCTAAATATTAGTCAATGGAAAAACAAAGTTAATAATAAAAATAGAATAAACACATAGTTAAAAGGTGGCTCTGGTGTCCAATGGTTCAGCTGTTGACTAAAAGTTCAAAGGCTTGGAACTCATAAGTATCACTTTGGAAGAAAGATTGGCAAATGCTTCTATTTAACTGTTGTTAAATGCCACTGAGTTCATTTCAACTAATGCTGATATACAACAGAATGAAGTACTGCTTAGTCCTGCGCACTGAGCTCAGTGTTCTCAGTCCATCTGGCTGACAGTCTTCCTGGTTGTTGCTAACTCTCTACCAAGCATATCCTCCATGGACTGGTTCCTCCTGGTAGTATGTCCAAAGTACAGGAGACAAAAATCTCACCACCCTTACTTCTAGTAGATCACCAAGTCTTTCCTTCTCGGTCTGTATTCATTCTGGAACTCTGCAGACTGGTGTCTGAAATACTAGTGGCATAGTTTCCAGCGTCATAGCAACACACAAGTCACCACAGTACAATAGACACACAAGTAGGACTGTAAAGACTGTTGTCGGTGTGTATGAGTCAGAAACGACCCCTAGCTGACCCTCCAGCAGGTTTTCAGAGGCAGTAAATCACAAGGGAACACACTGTCCATCCTCCCACAGAGCAGCTGGTGCCTTCAAACTGCATGGCTTTGGGATTGGAGCACAGCTTCTTACCGATTTTCCTTTGCCTTCTGGTGGCATTTAATAGCAATACGCATATATAATCACATCTGAGAATACGATTTTCTTTGTTATGCTATAAGGTTGTATCTGTGTAAGATATGTTTTAAATCTATTGAAGCCCAAAGAGGATGTTAAGCACAAATGGAAGCACAAACAGGATCTGGAGTTACAACAGAAAAAAAAAAAAAGTATCGTGTCCTTCCATATTAAAATTAAATGTTTTCGTGAAGTCAATGCCCTGAGTTTTGTCTACTAGCTTCCAAAGTGTGAGGAAATATATGTTCCTTAAAGTCAACGATTTGTGGTATTTTTGTTACAGCAGCACTAGAACTCATTAGACTTCCAGAATCAGAAAAACTTGAAATTGAAGACCGTGGTTTCTGACATGGGGGAAGGAGTTGTATTTTCATGAAGTATATGAATAGTATTTGGAAGCTCTAGTGTCCTAGCAGTCCTTGACCAAGTCCGTGCACGCATGGTTCAAATCCACCAGCTGCTCCATGGGAGAAGGATGGGCAATCTCCTCCCACCTGATTTACTCTGTCTAAAAACCCTCTGGGGAGTCTGCTATGGTTGGGTTCCCTTTTAACAGTACATAACAACAAACAAAATATCGGGGGCTTTTCAACCTATAGATCAAACAATCTCAAACCACAATATTTAAAATTACATCAATATTCAAATTACATTTGAGTGCATTATGGAGAAAAATAGAAAGAAGCAACTTAGAAATAAAGTTATGGATGAATTTCAAGGAATGTACTATTTCCCCCAGCCTTTACTTTTCACCTATCTTGCTTTGATGACTAATTTTGTTAACCACATAACAAATTCATTCTAACATGTCAACTCACAAAAATCTAAAATTATCCTCTATAAGTAAATCTAATTCTTAAGCAGAAAGAATAAGTAACTATATTCTTTTATTGTGGAAATATTGTGGAAGGAAAATCCTATACATATATGAAGTCTAACAAAGTGAATGCAGCTATGATACAGTTTTAACTAATGCTGGAAATTTCTACCTGCTTGTTTTTCACATATTATTCAATTAGATGATATCATGATTCACATTGGATCTTATACAAATACAATAATATTTTTATGGCTTTTCTTCTTGTTCTTCAATTAATGGCTTACTTCTTACAATAGCCTATCTTTCTCTCACTTCCTTTCTTGGGTTCAACTCTCTATTCTACTGTTTCTCTTGTTCAATATGTCTTAGGTTTTATCATCTCTTTTCTGAATTTGGAAAAATATCAAACTGAACGAACTGTCATGGGTAGCTGTTCTTTGCCAACTTTCTGGCAGTCAATTTCTTCACCTAACTCTTCCGTTTTCCCACAATTTCTCCTTTTGACCTGTTAATCCAGCTGTTGAAAACTTTCATCGTTCAGATATTTACCAAAGTAAACCTCTAAACAATCCAAACTAATATTTCTTCTGCTATACATTGAATAGGCAATAAACAAGACGTACATAAACAAATAAATAAATAAACAAATGTACAATTGTACATTTCTGGTAAGTCTTCTACAATTTGAGAATTTTTGAAAAGAAAATGGTAATGGTGGAATTTACAGCATTGTTTTGGGTCAAAGCAGAGACCTGTAATCCTCAAATCATATTATTTGGTTTGTCTCAATTTTCTACCTAAACTAAAGCTGACTTTGATCTGGCAGAAAAAGAAATCTGAAAGGAAAAGAAGAAAATGAGATGTATGGGTTAAAGCAAAGTCATTTTCTGTATTTATTTTTTTTCCTTTATCTAACACTTCACTATTCTAGCAGTAGAAGATTCTTTTTCTTCTTTCTACTGGAAATAACCTCTCTTTCATCTACTGGGGGAGAATAGCATTTTTTAGTTTCCCTCTGGGCAAGTTTGGCAAAATTTTGGGACTCATGGAATGCACTGGCCTCAGTCTTGCCATGTAGCTTCAAATAAATCAAGGAAGAAAAAGCGTACATTTCATTCTCATAGACGCTGTTTTCTGGGTTGGTGAAAAAATATGGTTCAGTTCCTATTTACTCAGGAAATAAATTGTTTTGGGACAAGAATACATAAGTATAAAATATGAAAGTACACTTTTTTGGCTCCTTTAACTCTATCTCCTAGTTAATTAAGTTGAAATAGATATTCTGCTGTTTGAAGCTTAAAAAATATATAGCCAATTGAAATTTAATTGGTATCTTTTCCCCCCTTTGGTATTCAAGCCCAGAAGCTAAATTAATGACCAATTGTGCACTCTTCAGCTAAAAGACTATTACTTCTTTTGAATGAAATGAAACATAGGACTGTACATTGGATAAAATAGCTACTAAGATAAGAGTGACTGCCATACTGTAAATAACAAGGGGTTAACATGTCTCTGTGCACTCTATCTTTCTTTTTTAACAATTACAAAGAGACAAGAGACTCGAGTGTGTTCTAGGACTAGTAGCTGTTGTAAATCAAATTAATTACTTTTGCCCAAAACTGTCCTCAGTAGAGAATTTTTGGCCACTGGACTGTTAATACCTCTTTACTTAATCACTGTCCTATAATGTCATCCTCTTGATAGAAGAGGTGAACTGGAGCAATGGCAATCTTTTCACCTTTCCTAGTGTCCCCAAAAGACCCTGATTTACAGGGTATAAGTGTGATGTATAGCTCAGCCAAAGACTGCTTACCTCTCTTAAGCCCCTCTTTTCTTTGGGAACAGAATAGGACCCTGAGAAGTTGATTCGGGAGGTGACTTTAATATCTATCTCTCTCTTACAGCCACATCCCTCCAGCTGTGAATTTCTTTCTTTGACTGAACTTTAAAATATCTTTGATGGACATTATATCTATCAAGCGTGTTGACATCCCCATCCCTTTGATCAAGAAGCATTCATCACCTCAATGGTTTATACCAAGTGCCACTCTAGATTAGTCTGGCGCTCAAGGACATGCATGTTCAAGGACAAAGCTACATGGAAGGTCATGTGCCAGTTCAAGTGGATCTGCCTGCTGCAAACTCAACTATTATTTCCATGAGCAAATGGGGAATGACAGCACAAGGTTCCAGACCAAAATCATCATGGGAAAGCATACATTTTTTATTACTGATGTTTGAGCTTATAGTGATATCTTAAAATTATTTTTAAACATTTTAAAAAATATTTGTTTCAAAGTCTAAGAACAGTCTTTTTAAAAAATAATTTTTAAAAAAGTCTAGAAATAGTCTTCTTTTGCTTATTATAAAACCCTAAAACATATTAAGAAAAAAAATGTCTGACTAAATGACATTTTTTGGGGGGATATAAGGAGTGAATAAGGCATATTTTGAATAAAAGGAATACTTAATTTAAAAAAAAAATTTTGTATACAAAATAGCCCAAATCCAAACTGCCTATCTATTGGATGGTGCAAATGATTAATACACCAAATGATGTGCCTAATTTCAAAGTTGAAGTCCACTCTGTGGCATTTTGGTGGGAAAATTGGGCAATTTGTTTCTTAAACAAAGTCACTGAAAGCCTTGGAAAACACAGATCTACTGTGGTACACATTAGCCATGTTGGAATTGCGTCAGCAGAAAATGGTGTGCAAACTTCTTTAAATTAAACTGAAACCAGCTTTGTTCAAAGAGCACTTGTCAAGCTTAATCCGCAAGGGAGAACGCTGCTCTCTGACCTCAGCCCTCTCTCAGATGGACCAAGGAGTTGTTGTTTAAACTTTGTAATTTTAGGACTGAATTCTTTTTTTACAGATCTTTTCTTCAGAACAGGTTGGGGAGTGTGATCCTGAGGACCTCGAAGAGGGTTTAGAGAGGAGTCCACTTTATAATTTCCCTGCTTTGCCAGAGAATGCTAGGACTTTTAGGGCCTAGGTT
Source organism: Elephantulus edwardii (assembly GCF_000299155.1). Classification (NCBI taxonomy): domain Eukaryota; kingdom Metazoa; phylum Chordata; class Mammalia; order Macroscelidea; family Macroscelididae; genus Elephantulus; species Elephantulus edwardii. Next base: position 7,653,049 of record NW_006399826.1, read on the forward strand.
TATGTTGTTATTGTTATTATGTGCTGCCCAGTCAACTGCCACTCATAGAGATACTTATGCACAATAGTTCTGTACCCTGTTCTATCCTGAACCAATTCTCGCTGTCTCTGTCACACATATCCCCATTCCCCCAGTTACTGTGTCAATCCATCTGATGTGGGGTCTTCTTCTCCTGAGCTGTCCCTCCACCTTTATGAATTTGGTGTCCTTCTTCAAGGACTGACCCCTCCAGGCAACATGCCAAAAGTTGAATACCCGCAAATAAAGCTGTGGTTCAGACATCTTCTCCAGAATTCCAAGGTGACATGGATAGATAATAGAATCTTCTGCTGATCAAAAGGCTTGAGGTTGGAACCAGAAGAGTGTCTTTATAAAGGCCTTTGGCCCCAATTTGGCCATTATTTCAATGGTGCGTATTTCTCTTTCAACACAACTGGCATCACCATGAATCAGAATAAACTTAGAGCAACTCGTTTAAAATATCTTTTACTAATAGGATTATAGTTAATATTCAGGGGATTTCAGAGTCAGGTGCATGTTGGAATTGTCATCACTCCAAGCCATTAAAAATATAGAAACCCAGAGATTGTGCAAAATTCTGACAGGAATTCTTAAAATGGTTCTTGGTCATTGGTCTTATAAACACAAGGCCAGTTGTATTTCTCTTTGTTCCAAAGAGTTCATATCTGGAGCATGGGTGATGAAGCAAAGGAAAACTCTTCTGCTTGTTGTTGTTATGTGCTGTTGAGTTGCTTGCAAACTCATAGTGACACTTATCTATGTACAACAGCTCTGAACCCTGTTCTATCCTGAGCCAAACTTATTGTCTCTGACACTCCTATCCCCATTACCCCAGTTACTGAGTTAATCCATCTCATTCAGGGTCTTCCTCTCTTGCATTCTTTCCCCACCCACCCAAGCATGATATCCCTCTCCAAGGACTGGTCCCATCTTGCAATATGCCCAAAGTATCTCAGACGACATTTCAGAATCCTTGCCTCCAAGGAGCAGCCTGGTTTCACCCTCTCCATGCATAAATATGCAATTTATAACCCTAGTGATAGTTTTTGGTCACTTTTTGCAATCTGCAAGGTAATTTTTTTCAATTTATTCGGAATTAGTCAAGTGCACTGTTGAAAAGGCAGAGTGAATTGATGCTAAATAGTTTTTGGAAGATGTAATTGTCTGATGATTTGTAAATAGCCAAGCTTATCAAAAAAGTAATTTAAATGTTATGCTGACAATTTTGTTCAGTTTGGTCTACTCTGTAAACTGGGGAATCCAATTTTTTGCCCTCATTAGCATGAGAATTCTCTTTGCTTGGCTAAATGAGTTGAGGGCTGAAGGACATCCAGAGCTTTGGAATTGTAACTTTTAATGATCTCTTCTTAACCAGCATAAACATCACTCAGAGGGTGACAATTCTGAAGTCTTTTTATTATTATTATTAATATTAACTAAGTTTAATGTCTTAGTTGTCTGGGAGAAGTTTATTCCATCTCTGTTTTACAAATGCCTGTCTTGGGAAAGAGTGAGGCCCTGTTGTATCTGTCTCCATTTTCCCCTCCACCAAGCCATTTATCCTCTTTAACGTGAGTGCTCTAAATCCCATTAAATGAAAGAGCTCTGACAAGCTCATCCATATAAATATGCTGGGAGCTTGATGTGTTTTAATTAATTATTTCATCTGTATTAGTAGTGAAAAAAACCAGCATTAGGTATTTACAAGATGAAAAATTTACAAGGAACTTTAAAAAAACACAAAACTTCCTTGGATGGCACAGAGTGAAGTGTTCTACTATCAGCCAAGAACTTAGGAGTTTGAATCTACTCAAAGGCTCCATGAAGGAAATACCTAGTGAACCGCATCTGAAACATAACAGCCTTGAAAATCTTGCGAATCTCATTTCTACGCCGCAACAGATGGGGTCATTATGACTTGGAATCAGTCGACAGAAACTGGTTGCTTTAAATACTTTAACTCACTTGCTTTGATCCCAATGCCTGGAAGCTCTGGGGGCCTAGTGGTAAGACGTTGCAATCTCAAAGGCATGTAGTTCAAATCTACCAGCCTCGCCAAGAAAGCAAGGTGGACAGTCAAGCCCCATACAACTTACAGCCTCTGCAAAGTCACTGCAGACTCAGCTACGTGTCAGTTCTGACTCTTTTACACAACAATGGCATGACTTGGAATCAACTCAACAGCACTTGTTCGGTTTAAGTACTTAAACTAATTTCCTTTTATTCCAATTCCCGGCCACATTCCTTTGGATTTTTTTAGGTGGTAAAACTTAGCCAGATGAAATGGTTTCATCTTTGTACATCAGAGTAACCAACAGGTAAATTAGAACTGCAGTCCTTTAAATCAGCAGATTAACAGTTAACCTACTGCACCGCCTAGATTTCTTTTGAGAAGAGTGTATTGTTCATCCGGCCTGTTGTTGTGGTGTACTATAGAGTCAGAACTGACCCATAGCTGACCCTCCGGCGGGTTTTCAGAGGAGGAGACTGCCCACCCTTCTCCCGAGGAGCAGCTGGTGCCCTTGAACTGCTTGTCTTCAGGACTGTGTGGCAGCCTCTTGTCACTAGCCTACCAGAGCTCCCTTCATCTGACCCAAACACTAGTATTTTAAATTGCTTCTTATGCAATTGAAATACGGACAATGAATAAGTAAAATAAGGAAAGATGTCTTTGACTTGTGTTAGTGAGGAGTACTGAATATGCCATGGACTGCCAAAAAACCATATACATTTATTTTGGAGGAAGTGTTACCAGTCTGTTCCTTGGAGGCAAGGTTGGTGAAACTTAATCTCATAGAATTTGGGCATGTTATCAGAAGGTGTCAGTTTTTGGGAAAAGACATAATGCTATTAATTGGAGAGAATTAGTGAAAGAGAGAAAAACTCTCAAGGATATAGAATGGAGTAATGACTTGAGCATGGTATAAATTGTCATCTGTCAATTATTTCATTTTAATTGGATCTACAAACAACACCCATGGTAGCAGCAGTCAAGAGAGCAAAAGAACCGTTGCAAAATCTACTGTCAGGGTCCTCTTTATAGCAGAATACAGCAAGGTTCCAGTGTGATTTCCATGAGTTATTATGAGTCATAATCCATTTGATGGTGGCTAACAACAACAATACAAATATCTACTTCAAGTGTCTAAGATGGGACACACAACTGGTGAGCAATATGGAACAAAAATCTTAACTGGTAAGCAATATGGGCTTTGGAGAAGAAAAAACAACAGAACAAACTCATACCACAGTGCGATTTCTGACATGGGAAATAGAACATCTTGGGCAAATCATCCTATAAAATATGAATGTGGAACTTTCTCTGGCCAGTCAAATTGCATACCAGCTTTGGATCAGTGTTCTTTTATATAAGGTTTAGTGACAATAACATGGAAGGGGAAATTGAACGGCGTTTCTGTAACATTTAACATAAAATGGGGAGGGGGAAACCCTCTCCAACCAAATGTCCTATGAAAGAAATTAAAATGGGGTGACTGATGGAGTTTAACGGAAGTCTCAACATCTCCTACATTCATTCAAGATACAACTTAATAATATATTGCTCTAGCCACTTAGGGAGTTCTAGTAACCTAATGGTAAGGAGCTGCACTGCAGTCCCAAAAGCACGTGGTTCAAATCCACTCCATCAGCTGCTGCAAGGCAGAAAGATGGAGAGTCTCCTTTTGTGTGATTCACAGTCTCCAAAATCCTTCAGGAGAGTTGGTTCTGAGTTGATTCACACCCAATGGTAACTAAAACCAATAACATTTCTACTCAGATGAGATACCAAGTCCCAATTACGCTGTCCAATCTCTCTGAGACAAGCAAATAGAAATTGCCATAGACTACTACTCTCTTTTTCAAAACCATCTTCTCAAAAGCCTCTTGTAGGAGATATGCATTAAAAGTATGTTTGTCGTCTTATAAGGTACTGGAATACGGAAAGAACTTCCTCCATGTTAGTATTAATATCTGAAATGAGGACTATCACAACCTCCATTGCCTAACAGAGAAGTGAGTCAGGAACTCGTCTAGGCCAAATGCAAATAAGGAAATGGATGTGCAGCGGGCCAGGGCTTCTTGGAACAGAACGCTTTTAACCTAAATGAGTAGAAGTCCTGGGAAAGAGAATAGGAAGGCACAACCTAAGGACAGAATGGAAGGAAACAAAACAATAAACCAAACCCACCGTCACTGAGTGGATTCAGATTCATAGTGTTCCTTTAGCACAGAGAAGAGGAGCCTGGAGGAATTCCAGGGCTATAACTCTTCACAAAAAGAGACTGCCTTGTCTCTCTCTCTCTCTCTCTCTCTCTCTCTCTCTCTCTCTCTCTCTCTTTCTCTCTCCCTCTCTAACTGGTGGGAACAAACTCCTGGTCTTTTTGTTTAGCCCAGGGCTCCTGATGAAAGGACAAAGTCCCGAGAAGCAACAGGAAGGTAACAGAAAAGTGCACGCCTATTTCATCTACTCCCTTTTGTCAATGGGCCAGTATCTGAAGCTTCCATATATTTCAATTAGATCTGGTTTCACGTTCTGAGAGCGGAAGGCATGTGCAAGAGAAAGCAGAGGCTGTATAAGCCGGAGGTGTAGCAGGCTCACTGCTCTGCTGTTTTGTTCTACTGCATTGAATAAAATGAATCTTTTCAAACAGGTGAATTTTCCAACAGAAATGGCCCAAACAGCCTCAGCTCATTGAATAGAAAGTGTAATGGTGATCTAAACCTATTACCTTCAATGGAGTCTGTGACATTTTCTTCCAGCATATTGATTGGTGAGAGAAAGGGAGAGGGAGAGAGAACTTTTTTCCTCCACTCATTGTGTTGCGTCAGTCATTGTAATGCTAGTCACAATGCATTAAAAAGCACTGTGAATCAACAGGGCTGCCTCTTTTGTAGCAGGAGTAAGAAATGATTTTACTGAACAGAATTAAAATGTTGTTTAAAATCAACCATGTACACACTTTTCAAATTTCTCACTTAAAAGGAACTCTTACCGTCTTCCTTGTAAATCCAGACATCAAAAATTTTTATTCTTTGAAAATGTTTAGCAAGAATACCTATTTTTCTATCCAGGATACTGGCATATTTTTAAAGTGAAATTTCAAGAATATTGGCTTGTCCCCAAATGCCCTTCCTTACATTATTGTTTATGTAAAACAATCTGTAATTGCACTTGGACATTTTTAATTTTATTTTAATCAATCTAGACTGTAACAACTTCTGGAAAATGTAGTTGTTGTTGTTATGTGCCACTGAGTCAACTACAACTCATAGTGACCCTATGAACCTATGGACCTTATCTCAAGTTTTAATAGCACTGAGACTTGCCCTATCCTGAGCTAACTTGAGCGTTACTGACACATCTTTGTCAGAGTAACTGTCAATCCATCTCATCCAGGCTCTTCCTCTCATATGCTGACATTCTAACTTTCCAAACATGATATCATTTGCCAATGACTAGTTCCTCTTGGAAATATGTCCAAATATGTAAGATGGACCTTCAAAATCCTTATCTCCAAGTAGCATCTTGTTTGACCCTCTCCAGGAAAGACCAGATATGTTAGAGGTCCATGGAATGTTCAATACTCTTCTCCAGCACTACGATTCAATGCATAGCAAGCAATTGAGAAGACCATGGCCTCGATCAGACACATCTTAGTGTGTAGACTGACATTGTTGCTCTTTAGCTCTCTGGAGAGTTCCCTACAGCTGACCTTCCTACAGCAACTAGTACTTTGATATCCTAACTGCTGATGCCAAGAGTGCTGATTGTGGATCCTGGCAAGATGAAACTGGCAACAATCTTAATCTTTTTTCCATCTATCATGATTCTGTCAATTGGCCCGGTGGTGAGAATATTTGTTTTCTTGATGCTGAGATACAGTTCATATTGGAAAACAGGGATTACTAATTATTTTAATAATTTGTTTTTGCTAATGTTCTTATTGTATAGCAATTTCTTGCGAGAGGGAATAACACATTAAATTCAGCCTCATTTCACTGAAGTGTTGCTTCTAGGGTTGTGATGAAAATAGCACTCCTATTTCCATTGTTGTTGTGTGCTCTCTAGTTGAACTCAACCCATAGCTGACTCTCCAGTGAGTTTTTAGAGGTAGTAAATTGCACTGGAAAGGATTTACCATTCTTATGACTATTTCACTGACTATAATAAACTGCTCGTTTCAAAGTATTTCAGGATACAGGGGACTTTTTTTTTAATACAGGGGAGTTTTAACAACTTCTAAATATAGTTAAATGCTGTTCTCATTATTCTCCATGAATTGCTGATTTTCTGTAGATTACATATACATTTCTCTGTAGAAGACATTATCGTGAATAGCAAAGGAACATATAATAACAACTTCTCAAAAATGGATGGGAAATGTATGGAGGTTTCCTGGCTGGAAGGCACCTACTGAACTTTTTTTATTATTAACATTATTAACTTATATTGAACCCATTTGTTTTGGTTTTATCTTAATTTGGTCCATTTCACACCTTGTCTCTAATATTTATATGCACTTTTTCTTTGTCTCAGTATAAACTGATTGCATTTCATGTTATCTGAATTTTATAATCTTGCCTATTACTTAGAAGCAATCTGCTGCTACAGTTGTTCCTAGGTGTTTTTATAAACTAATTTAACATCTGTTTGTACTATATAAAAGTATCAACCTATAAATGGCCAACAGAAACAAGTGTTGTTGAAATTTACTGTGTAGATAAATGGAGTCATATTAGTAATTGAAGGATCCACTCTGTATTTCATGGTAGCTCAATGAATAACCAGTGTTATCTGCACTATCCACCTTCCAAAGTTGTATAGAATATACATGTGAATGAAATGATTTTATTGTAAAGGCTTATACAAACTATCTTTTTAGTAAACTAATTAACAATTGTGAGAAATTAAATAATTCATATAGGTAATTTGGAAAATGAGTTTATTAGCATAGACACACATACTTCATCTCACATACTCTGGACATGTTGCTAGGAGTGGCTACTTCTTAGAGAAGGATACCATACTTGGAAAAGTGGAGGGTTGGTGATAGAGAGGAAGACTCTCAACCAGATGGATTGATACAAAGACTGCTTCAATTGGCTCTAGTGTGTAAGGAAGTGTGAGGACGGCACAGGATAGGTCAAGGTTCAGATCTGTTGGTCATAGGGTTGTTATGGGTTGTACTTGACTCAATGGTACCTAACATCAATAACAACAACAAGGGTAGACGTAAAAATTAAACCAGTGGTTATACATGTTGAGGAATTGCTTTGTTGGGTTGATCTACATAAACAATTGCAAAGTGGTAGCTTTAGTGCAGCCCCTACATCTGGAAACAATAACAATACACAAAAAAACAAACCAGAGAAACATTGATCATAGTCACAGCGTGCTTGTTTTAATAGTTTGAACAGTTGCTTTTCCTTTTCTGTAAAAAGAGAATGCTATCTAATATTGACTATTCACCGAGTGAAATAGAATGAATTAATTCATGAGAATTCTCTTAAAAGACAAAACTGGATGATTTGCTAAATTATTTTAACTTCTTTAAGGGACGAACAGGCACATGATCCCTGATTTCAGTGCAACTCTATCATATTAAAGATAGAAAGACAGATTAAAATAGAACCTCCTTTACACTAAACTAAAGTAGGTAGTTTAGTGTAAAGTTTGCTCTGTCCCTGAGATGACTCATCAGAAGGATTCTAAGCATCGCCTTGTGATGATAAACTCAAATGGAAAAAACATAAGATCAAAGAGTTGAAAGGATGCTACACAGTTTCAAAAGAAGGCTCTTCCCAGGTATGAATAGTAAAGTGTTCCTGTCTGAAGAACAAAGGGTAAAATCCTTATGGTCCATGTGAGAGAAAGAAATGGAGAATGCTAGTTGATTGCCATCCTTTACCTTTACTTGATATCAAACATTCTTACCCAGTAGGAGTGATATGTAATAAACTATTTGATTTACTGCCTCTGAAAGCCTAAAGACTTTTGTGAGTTGGTTCTGGTTCTGTGGCACACAACAAGAACAACAACAACAACAAACACACAATATGGGTGTTGAGGGCTAATTCTCTTAAGTGAGGTTGAATTTTCGGTGCCTGCAGTTGTCGTCTAAATAAACTAAGAATATTCGTGCTACTAAACAGCACACAGGGACAGTCTTTAACTGTTGTGCAGTAATGGACTCTAGGTAGACAGATACATAGATAGATGATAGATGATAGAGGATGGATAGATAGATAGATAGATGTCTTTAACTGTTGTGCAGTAATGGACTCTAGGTAGACAGATACATAGATAGATGATAGATGATAGAGGATGGATAGATAGATAGATAGATAGATAGATAGATAGATAGATAGTAGAAAGATTTCTTGAAACTCATAATAACTATATTGTGTTATGGTTTTAAAAAATATTTAAAATTTTGTGTGTGTGTGTGAGTGTGTACTGTCAAATCTAATCTGACTGGTGCAGGAGGAGATTGTCCTTCCTTCTCCATCAGAGAATCTAGTGGATTTGAACCGCATGTCTCTGGGATTGCAAGTGCAGCTTCTTGCCACTAGGCCGCCAGAGCTCCCTTGTGTTAAGTATTTTAAATCAAATGTATTTTATGGGGAAGTAAACTATGTGATGCCCATCTATCTGTAAAAAAGGTTCAGTGCTGTTAAGCTAGTTAGTGGCAAACAGAATTCAATTGCTTGCCTTCTAACATAGAAAAATTGTAAAACTTTATGTGTTTTAGGATATTCACAGTGAAAAGACATGCTAGGGAAATGGCAATAATACAAACCAACAATAACAATGTCAACAAGTCTAGTTCTTTTGTTAATACCATTCATTGCACATCCTCTTCTGAAGTCAACTTAAACATCTAGAAGCCCTTTTGTTGATATACTGCTTCCGTCAATTTTGAATTATCTTCAGCGAAATTTTATTTGTATGTAACATTAATAATATTTTCAAAAGTTCCCATAGTCTATTAGCTCACTTGCCTTGACTATGGGCATAAATGTGATTATTTTTCAGTTTCTGCCTAGGTCTTCCAAATTTGTAATATAGACAAGTTAAGACTTTCAATATTGTGTCAATTTATTAAAACATTGCAGTCGATATTCCATCAATTCTTAACATATTTTGGAGCATGGAGAATGTTTGCTATTATCTTCAGTGCAAATGGAACTATTTTTGTCAGTATGATCAGGAATTGATCATTTACTCCCTCTTGAAATCGTCGCATTTTCCAAATCCTTTGGTGTTGCAAAACTATTCTTTGCATCTTTTAAAAAATACTTCCAGTATATAAAGTCCTTTCACTCTAGAAATAGTGGTTTTATTTTCCCTTCATATTTTTTATACATGGAAATACCCAAATTGTTCTTACATTTTGATTTTGCTCATTTCATTACATTAATTTTCCCTACTCACAATCACTGAAAAGAACTTAATACACTGAATACAACCAGACTACTGCAGTATGGATTACGCCTTAACTAGAAGAAAAGAAAAATCATTTCAAGGGGACCAATAAGTATTATGATAGAAAGAGAAAAGATCGAAGTTCCAATGGTTCCATTTTCCTTGGATCCACAGGCATCATCTATAAATGTTCTCAAATGTTATCAAATGCTCTTGATGTTAGGTGCCATCAAGTCCACTACTATATATTGTGACCCTATGAACAAACAAGCTAAACGTGACCTATCCTGTCCAATCCTTACAATCTCCAATGTATCCACTTTTATAGACATAGTGCCAATCAGACTTGCTAAGGGTCTTTCCTCTTTCTCTGATTCTCTACCATTTCCAGCTTAATGTCTTTTTCCAAAGACTGAGCTCTCCTGATAACATGTGCAAAGTATTTTAGACAGTTTCACCACCCTGGCCTCTAAGGAGACACTTGGTGCACCTCTTCAAAGACAGACTGGTTTGTTCTTTTAACAATTCATGAAATAGTCAGTACTTTTCTCCAAAATCACAATCCAAGTACCAATTTTTCTTCTATTATTCTTAATCATTGTCCAACATTCAGGTGCATTTAAAGCTATTAAAATTGCAAAGCTTATATCAGGTGTGCCCATGGTGGACAGTGTTTGGTGGACCTCCCTTATTAAAACAAGCTTGGAAGCAGAGTGGCATCCATTTCTGAGATAGCTTGCCTCCAGAAACACTATGAACTTTGAGAAACAATGAAAGTTATACAAGTGTTCAGGTCTTTTGTTCATAGGGTTGCTATGAGTTGCCAACGACTCAATGGCACTTAAGAATAAGAACAACATTATCAGGTGTACCTTAGTTTTAAGCTGACATCATTGCTTTTAGTGCTTTGGAGAAATCTTTGACAGCAGATTTTTGTAATACAACACAACTTTTCATTTCTTGATGACTGTCACTATGGATGTTGATTATGGTTCCAAGTAAAACAAAACTCTTGACAACTTTAATCACTTCTCAATCTCTCACAATGTTGCCTGTTGGTTCAGTAGTGAGGATCTTTGTTTTATTGATGTTGTGATGTATCTTCATTGAAAAGGACAGTCTTTGATTTTCTACATTAAGTGCTTCGAGTCTTCTTCACTTTCTGCAAGCAAGGTTGTACCATCTGCATGACACAGGTTGTTGGTGAGTCTTCTAATCCTGATGCCACATTATGCCTCATATAGTGTAGATCTCAAATTATTTTCTCGGTGTATAGATTGAATGGATCTGGAGAAAGAATACAACCCTGACACAACTCTAATTTTAAGCTATGCAGTATTCCCTGTTCTGTTTGAGCAACTGCTTCTTAGTCTATTAACAGATTTCACAAGAACACAATTAAGTGTTCTGAGATTCCCATTCTTTTCAATGTTAGTTTTAATGTGTTATGGTCCATACAGTCAAATGTCTTAACATAGTCTATAATCTCTTGTTTTTTCTGCTTTCAGTCAACATTCATAAGACATTAGCAATAATATCTCTCAACACATGTCCTCTTTTGAATCCAGTGTGAATTTCAGGTAGTTATTTGTCTATTCTCTATTCCAAATGTTTTTGAATAATCTTCAACAAGATGTTATTTGCATGTGAATTTAATGGTAGTTGATAATTTTCACATTCTGTTGCTTCATCTTTTTTGGAATATATACAAATTTGGATCTCTTCCAGTCAGTTGGAACAGAATGAAGAATTCAGAAATTAACTCCTTAACCTCTGGCTGAACAAGTATTTGACAAAGAAATAAAACCTATCAAATGAGGAAACGACAATCTTTTCAACAAATGGTGTTGGCAGCACTGTCCTATCTTTTTTGATGTTTTCTGCATCACTCAAAATTTTGCCTATTGAATAGTTCAGTTTTTCAACTCAAGACTTCAATTTGGTCTACAGTCGTTTCTGCTTGGGAAATGCCAGAATGTTCTTCATTTGTAGTTTTCTAATTCCAACTCTTTGTATACTTCCTTATAGTACTTTATTGTCTAAAGCGGTCCTTTGAAATCTTCTGTTCACTTTTTTTACTTCAGCGGTACTTACCTTTATTTTGGCCTCTCAACTAGATTTTAGTGTAAGTTTCCTTTGACATACATTTTGGTCTTTATCCTCTGTTTTTATAGTGAACTTGACTTTTTTCTCTTTTCATGGATGATATCCTTGATGTCATCCTACAACTCACCTGGGTTTTGGTCATTAGTGCTACATCAGCAATTTTATTATTGAAATAGTTTTTAAAATTCAGTTGAAATGGACCCAAAGTAGTAGTTTGATTATCATTGACTTATGATCATTTTCTTCAGCTTCAATTTGAACATGTACACGAGTAATTGATGATTACCATTGATCTATTCTTACTACTACTTTGTCTTTTAAGATTCTCACTGGATCTTTCCGAATTCTCTCCACCCTGCAAGGAAGCTTTCCCTTAGTTTTCCTATGAGTGCTCTCCAAGTTGAAGTGCTCAGCTTCTGGCACCGACCCTGTATCAGTCAGTATTCCATTATTCTCCATAACAATTTCACGGCCCACTCATTATCTAAAGTAGATCATCATGTCATTATTGGTCTGATTTGGTATGCTTCATTGAAATTGGTCCACCATGGGCGATCCTCTGGATACTGGAGTTACTAGAGACATAACTTTCAGCAGCTTAGAAAAACATTGAGGTTATCAAATTTTGCAAACTGATGGACAAATAAGTACTGACTGTAGAAGTGATAAAGCTCACATTCCCAAATGAAAAAAATTCCTAAGAAGAGGATGACAAAATTAGGAGAGATTTATTTACAAAATTATCTATGTAAAATTTTACCCATTTCTTCCAAATTGCACCAGGATGAATGTATAAGTTTTGCTATTTAAGTTTTTGGGTTTTGAGTGTGGGGTTTCCCCCCGCCATGCCATTGAACATTCACATTCATATTTCACAAAAAATTGAGATTGAAGATGCATTCAGAAGTCACTTGATAGCCAAGAAGACAGTGATTCAAACCCATCAGCTGCTCCTTGGGAGAAGGAGATGATATTCTACTTCCATAAAATCTTACAGTCTTAGAAACCCTATGGCGCAGTTCTACTCTATTTCAAAAGATATAAGTCAGAATTTACTTGGCAGCTTTGGATTTTTGTTGTGGTTGAACAGTTCAATTGTTTTAAATAAGCTTGTTCCATTTTGCATATTTTTCTCATATTGAATCTATAATAATTTAAAAAATTATTTCTATTAATTTCTATTTAACTGTAGATGCTGCATCTCACCCACATGACTGTTATTCAAATACTTTAAGGTCATTGGGGCCCGCTTCAGACTGAGATTCTCCAGATTAATTTTCCAGGCCTCTTCAATGAATAATTGTGGGATTTAGTGTTGAGATATTTTTATTAATATTTGTCAATATGTTTCTTGAAATATTGTACTTAAAACAGAGGATTCTGCCTTCACTTGTTTAATACCAGAAAGAGTTGAATGAATTAAGAAATCATTTTCTTAGATTCATAATAACAGCTTTTTAAAAATCATCATATATTATCTTGTCATTTCTTATTTAACTCTATAAGATTAAAATATTAAGCCCTTTAAAAAATTGTGTAGGGTTAAGAATAATGCAGAAAAAATATGGATAGGGGATTTTATAATACTTAGCATTTCTTTTTATTAACATAACCCATTAAATTCTACTTGTCAGATTTGGACTGGATTCACCAGATTTTGTCATCCAATGTTTTCTGTCTGTTTCAGCTTTTATATGTCAGAAAATCTAATCAAAATGTCCTTATTGGCCTTTACTAATAGGTTAACATAAATGTATGCAAGAATCAAATGGAACATGATAGTATGGAATACAGGAAGATCCTCTACAGTACCTTTTTAATTAATTTTTATTTTTATTGTTAGCTCTGTTGCATCAAGTCTGACTCACAGCAATGATCCCAAACATATTATGAAATGCCGCTGACCCTGTGCCACCCTTATAATCTCTATAGTGCAAGGTGTCCATTGCTGCTGTCACTGCGTGAATCTATGTTATCGAGAATCTTTCTCTCTTTCAAACATGATGTACTTTTTCTCTTTTCCAAACATGATGTACTTTCTCTCTTTTCCAAACATGATGTACTTTCCCAGGAACTTGTCTTTCTTGATAAAATGCCCCCAAATCTCACCACCTTTACTTTTTTTTTTTTTTTTCACCTTTACTTCTAAGGTGTACTCTGGCTTCACTTCATTCAAGACACAGCTTTCTTTTTTCTTTGACTGGACATAGTATATTCAATAATCTTCACCAACACTACTTGCCCTTCGTAACTGTCAAGAGGAGTTTGACAGCAGATACACTCAATCTAATTGTATGATTTCCATAGATGTTGATTGCAGATGCAAGTAAAATGAAATCCTAGAATTGTTCAATCATTTCTCTTTTGTCATGTTTTTATTTATTGGCCCATTTGTGAATTTCTTTTTCTTTTGTTGAGATTTAACCACTCCAAAGTCTATAGCCTTTGATGCTTTTTAGTAGTGATTCAAGTCTTCTCCACGTTCAGTAAGCTAGGTCATGTCATCAGCATATTTCAGGTTAATGATGACTCTTCCCTCAATTTAAATGTCACATATTATTTTATATACATTATCCAGTTTCTTGGATCATTTGCTTAGTATAAAATTTGAATAGTTACAATGAAATAATGAAAACTTGACACATACTTGTGCTGATTTTAAATGATGCACTATTCCTTTGTTCTGATCAAATAACTGCTTCTTTGTACATGTATAGGTTCCATCTGAGTACAACTAAATAATCTAGAATTATATAGAATCTAGTATTATTATGATCCTCACAGTTTAATGTCCTTGCATACTCAACAAAATTCTCTGATATAATCTTCTTTAAGCCAAGATCTAACAACGATGATGTCCTTTGTTGCACGGCCTCTTCTGAATTCCATTTGAACTTCTCAGTTTCCTATTGATTCATTTTTCCATCTGTTCTTTTACTGTTTGTCCTACTTCCTAGTTTGACATAGTCTAAAAGCTCAATGAGATCTGCTCACCAAGGGTGATACTTATGGTGTTGAAAATACTACTAGCATAACTTTCACCATCACAGCAACACATACGTTTCCAGTGTACAATAAATTGATAGACCACAGTGATTTATTAACTATTGTCATTGATGCTATTTTGAAGAATGAACATTACAGAATACTTAATTATGCTCATGCAAAACCTATGCATAGAATTAAAGGCTTGATTTAGTAAGAAGTTATGGTGTGGTGTAAAATAAGGAAAAGTGTGTCAGGTTTGTATTTTTTCACTACATTTGTTCTATCTCTCTGCTAGGCAAACAACCTGAAGAGGTGGCCTATATGAACAGAAATTTGGTCCAAGTATTAGAGGAAGATTTATTAAGCACCTGTGATACACAGATGATACAACATTGCTTGCTAAAAGTGAAGGTTACTTAAAGTACTTACTGATGAAAATCAGAGACAATACCTCAACATTAAGAAAAAAAAAATTCTCCATAACTGGATCTAGCAAGTGAAATCATAAGTGGAGAAAAGTTTTAATTTGTCAAAGATTTCAGTTTACTTGAATACATAAGCAATATCTATGGAAGCTCCAATAAAGAAATGGAATTATTTAGTACATTTGGAAAATGTGCTGCAAAAGACTCTTTAAAGTGTGAAAAAGCAAGAAGTCACTGACTCAAGAAGGATATCTTCAAACACCTTAAATGCATGTGGAGGATGGACAATGAATAAAGGAGACTAAAGACAATGGATGCCTTTTGAATTGTGATGCTGGCAAAGAATATTGACTATACTGTGAACTGTAATAAAAGCAAATCTGTCTTAGAGGAAGTACAGCCAAAATGTTTTCTTAGAATTAAGTATGACCAGACTTTGTCTCTGATACTTTCACCACTTTGTCAAGAGGAATCAGCCCTTGGAGAAGGATACATGCTTAGAAAAGTACAGAAAACCCTTGTTGTCCAGTCGGAACTGACTCTCATCTGACTCTGTTGATTTTCTGACTGTAAATTGCACATAAAGAGATTACTCATAGAGCATTTGGAAAATTCAAATTGCCTTTGGGGTTAAGCACTGCCTGAAACAAGAAGGATTGACATATGACTACATCAATGATCTTAGCATTGACCATGTATATCAGAATGGTATAGAACTCGGCGACATTTCATCCTGTTTTACTTAAAGTCACTTTGAATCTTGGCAGACTTAGTAATATCTTTAATAACTGATTCTGAAATTTATTTGTACTTATTAAATATTTTCTTGAATATGGATTGTTTCAATTTTCCTTACACGGCTTGTTTGTTTGCCATCCTGGGACTTACTTACGTTTGTTGTCTTTTATTGACTGCTGTACAATTGGTTCGAACCCCTAGAGACTTCATGGATCAAATAGAATGTCCTGTAAGGTTCTTGGTTCTGATCTGTATAGACGTAGATCACAAGTTTTTCTCCCAAGTGTCACTCGCAATGTGTTTGCTTAATCATTTCACTGCCATGTCTATATAATGGTTTTTAATTGTGTAATACAATGCAATATAAAGAGAACATTTTCTTCTAGAATATATTTAAAGTGTGTCTAGATTCAAACTCCACACTCTGTCTCCTGAATCTCTTTTCACTTGTTTTTACCATCTACAATCTGATTTATTTCCAAGTCTATAGAGATTTTCTTTGCTGCAGACACATGCATACTTTAGTGTTCAGTCAAGACTTTGGGCAAGTTTTTATATGCGTATTTTAGCCCTCATTCTTTTACTTCTTTTCTTGAAGATTCCTCCCATATATTTCCGCCTAATTTGCCAGCCTCGAATTCTGCTTTCCAATGCCTCAAGTCAGTAAGGCTTGGGCTTTATGTAGGTTGAGTTGCCTACTGACTAGAAATTGCCCCAGGCAAAATACCACACATTTGCAAATCTTAACTTACTCTAGTAGATCTTTAAAAAGTAGATACAGTGAAATTTCTATATTTGAATAGTTATTTTTAAATATTACTTTCAGATTTTATAATCATTCTTTCTAGAAAAGATATCTGACCAAGTTTGTCTAAGCATCACCCGAAGTTGCACATCTTCCCCGACTTTTCAGATGGACCCTTTCAGACACTTGGAAATTTGAGATTTCTTAGTTTCTCTCAAGTGGTATAGCACTGGTCTGTCCATATGCTGTAGAGAGGTAACTCATGGTTGCTGTGATGCTAAACATTGTGACACTGATGTGTCAAATGCGATAATGGTTACCAATGGTGGACAGTATTTGGTGGAGCTCCCCAATTAAAAAAGCAGGAGGCAAATAGCTTGCCTCCGGGATCTCTATCAACGTGGAGACACAATGAAAGTTACACAGGTGTTCAGGTCTTTCACTCATAGGATTGCTATGAGTTGTCTACATCTCGATGGCCCTTAACAAAACCATCAATTTTTCTCCTTTGATTTTTCTTTTCTTTTTTCTTTCCATAAACAATTCGCTGCAGGAGAAGGATGGGCAATCTCCTCTCGTGTGATTAATCCCTTCTGAAAAACTCACCAGAGTGTCAGCTATAGGTCGTTTCCGACTAAACGGTACACAAAAACAACAAACAATTCCATATTCTCCTTCGTAACATTTAGAATCTTCTTACTCAAGTATTTTTTCCTAATCAAAAGGTGAGAAAATATAGAAGATAATCTTAAATTCTTTTCGCATAAAGGTTTTCTGCAGTCATGAAAGATGGATAAAATTGTGAAATAATTGTTTAACCAAATACCAACACTACTCCTGAAATCTTCTTTAAATCAAACCACAAACTAACTTAATATGAAAATAATATTGCCTTGAACATAATAATAATGCCCTGAACATTGTACTTTTTTAGCTAGCTGGTTATATGGGATTAAGTTAGCAACAATAATTCCAAAATTTAGATGGGAAGCTTAGGAGACAGTGAGTTTATGTTAACGACGTTGTTATTGTTGTTATGTGCCATCAACTTGCTTTCGACTCATAGCGACCCTATGTATAAGAGCCTTAAACCCTGCTTTATCCTGTGCCGACCTCACTGTCTCCAACACACCTACTCCCATTACCTCAATCACTGAATCAATCCATCTCCTCTACTGTGCTGTCCCTCCACTCTCCCAAACATGATGTCCCTCTCCAAGGACTGGTCCCTCCTTGCAACATGCCCCAAGTAGGTCAGATGAAATGCCAGAATCCTTGCCTCCAAGGAGCAGCCCAATTTCACCCTCTCCAGGACAAACCTGTTTGTTCTTCTAGCAGCCCATGGTGTATTCAATACTATTTTCCAGCACCAGAGTTCAAAGGCATCAATTCTCTTTCTGTTACCCCTAGTCACTGTCCAGCTCTCTGAGGCATAGCATGCAATTGCGAAAACTATGGCCCAGATCAAGCGCATCTTAGTCTTCAGCCTGATGCCATTGCTCCTTAGTACTCTGGAGGGGTCCCTGACAGCTGACTTTCCCAATGAAATTCACTTCTTGATTTCCAGGCTGCTGGTAACAAGAGTATTGATTGTGGAATCAAGCAAACTAAAACTGTTAACTATCTCAATATCTTCACCATCTATCATGATGCTGCCAATTGGTCCAGTGGTGAGAATACTTGTTTTCTTGATGTTGAGCTTCAATTGATATTGAAGGCTACAGTCCTTGACCTTCTGCAGCACACACTTCTGGTCCTCCTCAGTTTCAGCAAGCAGGGTTGTGTCATCTACATCACACAGGTTGCTGATGAATCTTCCTTCAATCCTGATGCCACATTCCTCCTCGTACAGCCCAGCGTCTCAGATGATGTGTTCTGCATACAGATTGAAAAGGTATTGAGACAGAATACATCCCTGGTGGACACCCGTTCTATTTTGAACCATGCAATGTCTCCTTGCTCTGTTCTGACAACTGCCTCTTGGTTCAAGTATAGGTTTTGCATAAACACAACCAAATGTTCTGGGATTCCCATCCTTCTCAGAGTCAACCACAGTTTGTTATGATCCGTACAGTCAATGTAATGTTAATGATATGAAGAAATAATTAATAAAATGATGATGAGAACAGTTACACAACTTGAATAAGGTTATTGAATGAACAATTCAATGAACATGAAAAAAATGGTTAAACTAATTTCTACTTTGCTTGTATATCTTTAAAACACTAAAAATCAAAATAATATTTAAAATTTATTTTCTTTTTATGTCTATGTAATTACATGGTTTATTCTTTTTTATTTTTCAAATTATAAATCAAAATAGTAGTGTGCTGATTTTTCATTACCACATAAATGAAGTTTAAAAGAATTGAAAATATCAAATATTTGCACACTATCTGAAAAGATTGTAAGGTTTCAAAACTAACTGGAAAACAGAAATTTAAAAAATTCATATACTTTTTGACTTACAGTTCCACCAGAGTGAAAAAAAACCCAGACATTTACATTTCTATATGTAATTCTTGTTCACAGAAATTAACATTATAAGGTTATAATATTAATAATAACTGTTGTATAAAAACTGTGTTATAATAACAAATTATAATGTTACTAAGATTAACTCTCGGCCATATACTTAACTTCCTTGCCTGTTGAGTCAGAACAGACACAGAGCTGACCTTCCAGAAGGTTTTCAGAAGTTGAAATAGCATGAGTTAGGGGGAAGGAGGTTGCACATTTTTCTTCCTTGAAGTTACTGGTGAATTTGAACTTGCAGAGAGATGCCACTTCTGGGTTAGCCTTGCGACTGTCTACAGTTAAGCTTGTTATGTTGTGCATTGCTGTGTTGGAACTACACATAGCTGACCCTCAGTGGCTATGCAGAGATACTAAATCACATGTGAAGAGATTGCCCATTTTTCTCTGGGAAGCACCTAATAGATTCAAACCGTGAGCCTTTGGGTTGACAGTGCACCTCCTTTACCACTAGACTGACAGGCTTTGTTGTCTTTAGTTACTGCCACTTAACCCATAATTACCTTTTCAACAAGGAGCACTGGGGATGTAGCCTTTAGCCAGTTGTACTGCTATCCCAAAGTCTGCAAGTACCTCATCATTCATATCCACCAGTGGCACAGAAGAAAGATGTCTAGTGTCTTTCCATTTCAGTTTGCAGCCCCAGAAACATGAGCAAAGCTCTCCAGGAGTTGGAGAACTGTCAGAAATTGGAAAAGAGTTGTTGGTTTGTGTTTAGTTTACCTTTTCAACAAGAAGCTCTAAGGCAGCCTGGCTTCCTAATTGACCTATTTGGATCATAATGTATCTTTCCTGTTGCCCTATTTGGATCAAGCGTCACACATCTCTACGACATTGAGATTATAAACACCCTCAACAGGGGAGGAAAGAGAAGGGGAAGAGTTTACCATGTGCAGAGTTAGGGAGGAGCTTCTACTGATTAGGTACTGATTGCCAACAATTAAGTAAACTTAATTGTTTGCTAAATAGGGCGTGGTGGAGCTCTCCAATTCAAACAAGCTGGGAAGCAGGAGAGGCATCCACTTCCGAAATAGCTTGGTTCTGGAAACCCTATGAACCTGGAGAAAGGACGAAAGTTATACAAGGTTGAAGCCTTTCATTCATAGAGTCACTGTGAGTCACCAAAGACTCGATGACACTTAACAACAACAACAACAGCATAGAGATAGCTCAGTTGGTCTAGTGGACAGAAAGCGATGCTACCAAGCCAAAGGTGGGTGACTTTTAATTGTTTTTGGTGAAACATTTTTCTAGGTCATATAGCCGTGGTCTGTCCACTTGCTGTACAGAGGTAACTTGTGGTTGCTGTGAAACTGGACACTGTGACACTGATATATCAAATACGGTAATGGTTACCCATGGTGGACAGTGTTTGATGGAGCTCCCTGATTAAAACAAGCTTGGAAACAGGAGTGGCATTCACTTCCAAAATAGCTTGCCTCCGGAAACCCCATGAACCTGGAGAAAGGATGAAAGTTATACAAGTGTTCTGGTCTTTCGTTCAGAGCGTCACTATGAGTCGACTACAACTTGACGGCACTTAACAACAACAATAGGCCAATAACAAACATGCTCGGTGGGAGAGAACACTGGTGGAGCTCTCTGGCTCACTGCGGCCAAGGAATAATACACTGCTGGTACTCTTATCTTCAGACATAAATGGAGGGAAGCATTTTATAAATGCACATTTAGCAGGCCTCAGGCCATGCAGAGTCCCTTTATATGTTTGTCTAAAACAGTGTGTAGAAGAAGAGGACTTTGGGGGAAGTCTAAATGATCTAATGGCAACTATGCAAGGCACTGTTTTCTCTGATGGTTGTGTGAAGTCGTGCAATTCATGCAGAGGGCACTGGAAGGAAATGCCCAGACAGGCCCTTGCTGATGAAATACAGTCAGAGAGTCATTCCTCGATGTAAGTATCACCTTGTTATTTTCTTTAAGGTTTGCAGCCTGAAACCAATCAACCTGAGACCCAATTGAAGAAGGCATCTTTATAACCACAAGCTGTGGGGAACTTAGTTGGTTCAAGGGGATCTAATTTGTTTGGGGTAAGAAAGGAAATAAAGGAAAAAGAAGGGAAGCAGTGGGGATTAACAGAAGCAAGCTGACTACATACAGCATGTTTGCAGTAATAAACAACAGTGTTATTAGCGAATATAAAGCCTGTGATAAACAATGCCATGATGTTCCCTTCACCCAAATAAGCAGGAGCAGATAATTGGGACAAATAAAGTGCTGAAACAGTCTCTAACCACCTTTCTGAGCATCTCTCCGAATGAGTGAATCGTCCCCCATGCTGCACAGCGCAGCGGTAGCCTGGGATACCAGCTTTTGTGTTTCACTAAAAGAATACGCTCCCGTTGTTAATGGAAAACAACAGAAGCTAAAGACGATTGCTGGGATTGTCTGATTTCTTCTTCTTCCTTTTTTTGTTTTTTTGTTTAAGTGGTAATGAGTAGAGGAGGAGACAATTCTACACATTCATCAAAGCCAGAGGAGAGCTCTTTAGAATCACTTGCCAATTGAAGTTCTCAAACACTTTTAGCCACTGGGATTCTTAAATTTAAACTTGGCACTCAGTTGTTTCATGTGGTGATATTACTTTCTCCACCCTCCCTTAACTGACTGTCTTGTCTCAGCAATGCACTTTTTTTGAACCAGGCTTTTTTTTTTCTTCCTTGTAAGAGCACTTCAAAGAGTTTCCCATCTTTCTTTCGGCTGGTTTGGTGTACCCAGGAGATGAAAGTTTGATCCAGGTTTTTAGAGTGGTGAAGAGAAGTAATGTAATGTTAACTGTCATTGAGACAGTCCCTGAATTCTAGCAGTTGCATGCACTACAATATGAAAAATTGTCCCAATCTGTTCCATCTCCATGATTTGTTGCAAATTGGAGCATTGTGAGCAATAGTATTTTCACTGGTTTTTGGATGTACATTACTAGACATTTCTTCATACTCCCTCTTAACCTAGAAACTCCAATGATATTTGTTGAGCTTCACAGCAACACTTAAGCCTGCAGTGACATACATGTCATGGCTTGTGAATAATGTGGGCTGACCAGGAATCAAATCAGAGTCTAGCATACAAGGCAAAACTTGAACTTCATCAAGGTCCCCAAACAGTGAAAATAGTTGACATCAAACTCTCACGCAGCCTCTGTTCCTCCACTGAGAAACTATCTCTTTAGAAATGTGTTGGTTTAGGGAGCTCTGGTGGTCTAGTGGCAAGAAGCTGCATTGCAATCCCAGAGGTACTTAGTTCGAAACCACCAAATGCTCTGCTGGAAAAGAAAGGGCAATCTCCTTCAGTACCAGTCAGATCTGATTTGATGGTACACATATACACATAACCAAAAAAAAAAAAAAAAGAAGAAGAAGAAATGTGTTGATTTGCTACTCGAAGCACTTTGTGAAGTAATAAAAAGCTTAGAAGGAGAGCTGATGTTGAAAAACGATGAAGAGCTGTGAAAAGATTAGGCCTCTCCACTAGGCAAACCTATTTGGAATGACACTATGAATGAAACGTCATTAACTTACTGAATGATTCAACTCATATTTAGTAAGAGTCTTCGATGTACCAGACACTGTGCTTGCTTTCCATTTGTTTGTGGGCTCGGTAGTAGTTTATTGTAGCAGTAACCGTAACTAAAATCACCACATCTCAAAGGGGCACTTACATTTTTCACTATTAAATAGTTTTCCAATGTGCTGTGTGCACAAATGTACCTTGAGCCTCAGGTATCAGAATAAGAAGAAAGAAGAAGAAACACACTGGATATGGAAACTTCTTACAGCCTCACAGGTCCAGTTCCTCAATTCTTGAAAAGCAAGCTGAAAACTATAATGTAGTCAGTCTGAATTGATTGGCACAAAACATGAAAAATTAAAATGGGGGATTAGGATATCCAAATGTCTGGGAAATATGCGAGCTACAAATGGATTGTCTGATGAATCGAGATGGAATCATAGGAGATGCCTGATGATTTCAATTCAGTGGCATCAAGTTTATCTCTAAAAAAATCCTAAAAAATATAAATACTCATGTGTTCATTGAACACATGATTATTGTTGCTGGTAGTGTGCTATGGTAAAGAAAGTGAGTGTTTAAATTATCATTTGCTATGAAAATAATTAATTTCAACTGCATTAAAAGCACAGAGAGTAGGAGAACCTCAACTAAAACAAGAAACATGCATTTGTTAGAATTATTAGACATACTGAAAATAATACTATTAAGTATGTTTATTATTGAGATCTCTCTTATGTTGTAAATTAAGCTTTTTCTTACAACACAAATCTCCAGTAAGAGACACATATAATATTGATATAATCCTTTTCTGACTTGTCAGTGCTCCTCATATATTTCAGTGGACTTACTCCCTTTTAATATTATTTTAAATGTTAGTATATTTACCTAGTGAAATATTAAATGTCTTTGAAAAAGCCAACTTATATATAAAATCACATTATTTAGCTTTGCATATTTATTCAGTGATCAGACAAATACTTAGGGGAGAAAAAGATTTGAAAAGGTAATAAACACTTGGCTTACAGAGCCAAATGAATGAAATAAATGCATGCATTTCAGCAGAGCAAAGCTCAAAGTGAGATAGCTGGGGCTTAAAGAAGGTCCCTGAGTGGTAAAAAGGGAGGGCCCAATCCTTGGGAAATAGACACTATGCTTGCAAAAGTAGGTCACCGAAGGAGAGGAAGACTCTCAAGGTGAGGGATAGACACCATGATGGCACAATGGGATGGAGTTACACAGATTGTGAAGATAACATGTATTGGATAAGATTTCATTCTATTTTGTGAAGGGTTGGTGTGAGTCTGAACCAATGTGTTAGCCTCTAAAATAACTGAAAGTTTGCTTTGATGGTTCCAGCCCTCTCAGTGACTCCAAGGGTGGCGGGGGAGATTCACCATCTGCTATCACAGTTCATAGGCAAAGTAAGTCCAGTAGAGCTCTCCACCTCAAACGCATGGATTTGTCATGAGTTGGAATAAGCTAAGTGGCAGCCTATAGGTAGATGGGGCTTAACAATTACTTGCATTACTAGGGATGACTTAGAATGCTGTATTACTTAAAACTGTTCTGAGAGTGGAAATAAGATAGGGAACTTTGATAATGTGATGTCACACTTTTGTGTTTCCTACATCAGTTTGGGGTTTTTTTTTCTGCTTGTTTTCACATGTGCCATTCTATCAATCCTGACAACAATTTTCTTCTTGTATCTCATCTAGCTCAGCATTAGCCATCCTTTAAGGCACTGTGGCCTTTCCTAACCACTTTAGTACACATGTTGGGCCTGACTTCCTATAACCTTCTGTGGAACTCTGGTCGCCTAGTGGCAAGAAGCTGCACTGCAATCCCAAAGGCACTTGATTTGAGTCCACCAGCTCTTCTGCTAGAGAAGGATGGGCAATCTCCTCCCATGAAATTAAATGCCTCTGAAAACTTTCTGGAAGGTCAGCTATGGATCAGTTCTGACTCTCCAATGCACAACAACAACAATCACTAATTTGATTCTAAGAGTCTGTGGGGTTTGTGTTACATTTTCCTTAAGAGGTCTCTGACTAACTTGTAATTTGGACTAACTTGTAACTACCCGTATGTTTTTCTAGCAGTCACTGCATTTGCTAAATAAAGCAAGCACAGAATATTATCAATAAATGGTAATTTATTGCTTAGCATTATAAAAATAATGATTTGTGCTGCCCATCCGCACCAGTCCATGGCTCACACCCTCTGGTCAGATCTTCTCTCCAATCTTCAGGTGATGGAACTGTTTGCATTCCATTCTTGCCTGCATTTTTTGAATAGGATACAAATTGATTATGAACAGAAGTTATTCCTATCTGACAGCTGTCCGGTGCCTTGTTTGTGGAAAGGAAAAATGATAACATGTTGACTGTGTTTCTTATTTTGATGGGCTATGTGATGAAAAGTGGGGCAAACAAGAATAGTCTAACGTTGTCTTGACAATGAGAAGAGTGTGTTCCCTGTGAGCTCTGTGCCATGCTCAGCCTTGACAAGGCAGCGAGGTGGCAACACGTACAGTCCTTTGAAGACCAAGGAAAAGACCTTTTCTGACAGGGGAGCAGGGAACCCAATGGTATTTTTGTATCTTCTTGGCATTAATAGATGATGTTGGTCTCACAGCTGTCATTGTACCAGCACTTTTCATTGGCACTAAAATTCATCTTCCACTAAGAAATCAGTATCCAAATAATCTACAGATGAGCTCCTCCTTGCTGAGTTCATGGATTTTTCTCAAGATGTGAATTTGTTATTTTATTTTATTTTCAGAAATGGAAAGCATGACCTTTCTCCCCTGGCTTCATCTTAGTATCATGGATTGGTAAATACATTCTATGTTTCCCCAGGTGCTTTATTATTATTATTACCATATTTTCACAGCAGAAAATAAGAAGGGGGAGAAAGAGCAAAAAAAAAAAAAAAGAAAAAGGGAAAAGAAAGAAAAATGCAGAATATCAGTCAGGCTTGACGAGGTTCCCCTAAGAATAGATTACCTAGTCTAATGTTGTGGAAAAATGAGTGCTATACATCAGCAAAAGAGGTCAGGAAATTAAATTTTATCTGTCCTGCCTGGGAAAAAGAGAGAGTTGGGCTGAAATATAGAATCCTTCATGGCATGATGGAAAAATTGAACATTTCAATTCTGGTTTACAAAGAAAGAAAAAAAAAAAGGAATGGTGGACATAGCCACAAGTGAGGAAGCAAAGTTTGGCCTTTCTAAAATATAATGAGAGAAAGACTGTCAAAAGGCATACAACTAACAATATCAGGCCTAGCCCCAAGAGGGAACAGAAAGGGAGATGACAGAGTTTTGGATAGTTCTAGATCTCTCAAGGTTTAAGTTAGTGAGAGAGAAAAAAAAAGTAGCAGTTCTTGTGATTATTTTAATACTCCATTTCGAGGCAATAAGTTAATTTAGATGGCCCATGAAACGGAAAGAATACTGTCTAAGATAAACTTAAGTGGAAATTATTTTCAAAAACAGTTTTTATAAGGAGATTTCTTTTTTTTTTCTCTTCCTATTGGTATACCCTTAACTTTATTACTACATTGTTTTTACATAACTCAGTTGATGTCATGTCACATCCCTTTATTATCAAGGCTAACTAACTTTTATAATTTATAAATTTTACTATGCGTAATTTACCTATCAGGGAGCTCTGATGGTCAAGTGGGTGGAGCACTGTGATGCCAATCCAAGGCACACAGCTTGAATCCACCAGCAGCTCCACAGGAGAAAGATGGGCCTTTTCCACTCGTGCAGTTTACAGTCTCTGAACGTCCACCGGAGGGCCAGCTGTGAATTGGTCTCACTCCATAGCAGTGACTTTTTCCTAGTCAGGTGAGTGGGAGCTCTGGTGTCGTAGTCCTAGGAAATGTGTTGCTAACCCAAAGGTGGTGTCTTGCTGGTGGATTGAATCCATCAGTAACTCCTGGAGATGAAGGCAGGCAATCTCTTTGCATGCGATTGTTCAGCCTACTGAATCCTGCTGGAGGATCAGCTATTAGCTGGTTCCAACTCAGTTTAGTTTGAGTGTCACAGAATCTAGTTGATTAAAAAGTCTCCACAGTATCATAAATTCTTCAAGGAAAACACAAAAATCTTTTCCTGATACTCTTTTGATGTACCTCCTTTATTCTGTATTACACTTCAAAGACTAACTTGTTCAATAAGTAGTGAAGACTATCTTGTTAGTTCACTCTTCTTATTATTTACATTTTTCCTCAGGAGATCCATTTAGTCTGACCCCACCCAATCTTGATCATCTACCAGTTTAGAATCCAAAGGAAGTTTGTCTTGCCTAGAAGACCATTAATCAATAATAGCCAATGTTGAAGTCAGTTTCTAATCCTTCTTAACTCTCAAAATTATCGATTCCACATTCCTCTTTAACTCCTCTCATCTGTAATCATAAAAGTGACACAAGAATTTCTTCCTATCTTTCCAAACACATTTTCATGCCGTTTTCTTCTCTTACTGCTTAAAAATATACATGTCTCATGATCAAGTGCTACCTCAGGTTTTGTTTTTATTTTTTCTTCTAGTGTTGGCATCTCCCCCTTACTATGTGTTATTACTGCCAATAAGTTTTACTACTTGAAAGATATTGCAGCAAAGAAGTTAGAAGCATTGTTGTTAAAGACAGTTCAAATACTACATTGACACATTTTAGCCAGGAACTTTAAGCAAGTAATTCAATCTACTAAATTGAAGGAAAATACATAAGGGAAAAAAAAAGGATATTTAGAAGAGTAAGACAGTGTAACTCTTTGCTGTGGAATCAGAAGTGACTCACAGTTCACCCTTCGTTGGGTTTCTGAGCGTTGATCACAGGAGAGAAGATTGTTCATTCTTCCTGAGGACTTGCTGATGGATTCACACACCACAAAGGTACATGCAGTCTTTGGTGTGTTATCCTAACTTCCTACAGCCCAGGCACTAGAGCTCCCTTGCATATATAAAGCACTCATCATTGAACTTGCATAATTTACCTGTCAGGGAGCTCTGATGGTCAACTGGGTGGAGAACAGAGATGCCTACTCAATTCGTAGTCTATTGTCTCATTCTTTCAAATTGTCATCACCCATTCTGGTCCATGCCCTCCTAGTTCCTTTATGAGGGACGTCTTACACAAAATAACCTTTCAGTCTCTTCTTTCATGTTCTTACTACCTATTTCTAGAATATCCTGACTTTAATACTAGGTAGGATTCTCTTCTTGAAGTATTGCTAAAAAATGGCACATAATAATCCCATCATCATTATTGTTTGTGTGAAATAAACAAAAAATGTTTTTTCATGATCCATCATTGTCAATGGGTAAAGTTTAAATAGTTTGATACTTAAATCTTCCCCAGGATGATGCTAATTTGCATTCCATAGTCTCTCATCAAGGCTGTATTCTTTCCCGTGGCTTTTCAATCTATATGCGGAAGAGATAATTCAAGAGGCTGGACTTTATGAAGAAGAGTGTGGCAAAAGGATTGGAGGAGGACATCAACAGTTTGCATTATGCAAATGATACAACCTTGCTTGCTAAAATCAAGGAGGACATAAAGCATTTGCTACAGATGATCAAGGACTGCAGCTTTTAATATAGATTGCAGTTCAACCTCAAGAATGAAAGAAACTTACCCCTGGGTCAATAGGCAGCAAGGTGATAGATGGAGAAAAGACTGAGGTTTCTGACGATTTAATCTTGTACAGACCCATAATCAACACCCTTGGTACCGGCAGTCAGGAAGTCCAAAGACAAGATGTATTTGGTTATTTGGCTGTCAGTATCCTCTCCAGAGTGTTAAAGAGTAACAATGTCAGTCTAGAGGTGCAAAGCACCTAATCCAAGTAAGTTATGGTCTTCTCACTTGCTTGCTATGCTTCTCAGAGCTGTAAAATGAGTAAGGGTGACAAAAGAATTTGTACTTTTGAGTTATGATGCTGGAGAAGAGTACTGAACATACAATGGACTATTAAGAGAAAAAACAGATTTGTGCAGAGGAGGTTGAAACCAGGTTGCTCCTTAGAGGCACGTATTTTGAAGTTCCATCTCACATGTTGAGCATGTTGGTAGGAGGGACCAGTCTTTGGAGATGGAAATCATGCTTAGAAGGGTGGAGGTACAGTGCAGGAGAGGAAGACCCTGGAAGAGTTGGGTTAACACAGTTACTATGGTAATAAAAGTAAGTATGTTGGAGGCACTGAGACTGGCTCGAGATAAGGCATGGTTTACAGCAGTTGTACCTAGGGTCACGATGAGTTACAAGTGAGTCAATAAATGTAACAACAATTTGTGCCATTGGGGTATTAAATACCTTAATGATTGCCCATGGTGGACATTGTTTGGTAGAGTTCTCAGTTTAAGACAGGTTTGGAAGCAGGAGTGGCATCCACTTCTTCAATCTCATGCCTATGGAAACTCTATAAACTTGGGGAAATGATAATAGTTACAGAAAAGCATCAGGTCTTTTGTTCATAGAATTGCTATGAGTCATATTCAACTCGACAGCAATCATCATCAATAACCATTAGTAGTACTAATACTTCATCTTACTTGGTCCACAGTCAATAAAAACACATTACTAGCAGTCAGGAGATCAAGGGATGTATTTCACTGGGAAAGACTATAGTCAGTGACCTCTCCAAATTATTGAGAGTTATGTGGTTACTTGTCTCCTACTACCACAGGTATTGATCATGGACCCAAGTAAAATGAAATCCTTGTCAACTTCAATATTTTTCTCTCTTTGTTGGTTATTGTTGCATTTTAATAGATTTTTGTTTTCTTTATGTTGACATGTAATCGCTATGAAAGGTGGGAGTATTTGATTTTCCACAACAAATATTTTAGTTCTCTTTGCGTTCATTAAGCAAAATTATATTATATGCCAACTTGTTGATGAGTCTTCCTCTAATTCTTATTCTTCATAGTTAAATTCCTTGGATTGTTTAATATTATTATATTGCTGATAGCATTATTCTTCAGGATAGATTTTGAAATGCTATTTTAGGTGATTAATGCGACACTATTGTTGATTCCTTTGGAATTTGGTGTTGGTGAAAGCATTAAATATATGGTGGACTGTCAAAAGAACAACAACAACAACAAATCTGTCTTGTAGAAAGAACAAGTGTTCTCCATAGAGGTAGAGATTGTCAAACTCTGTTTCACATACTTCGGGTATATTGTTAGAAGGTACCAGCCCTTAGAAAAAAACCCAACATTTTGGAAAGTTCCTTAACATCAGATTTGTCCAATACAATATTTTCCAGACAATGATCCTTTTGATAAGAAAGACATGAGATTAAATCTTGTTATCCTTGTATCTTGTTATATTCTTCCAAAAGAGATTTGTTCATTCTTTTGGCAGTCTATGGAATAGGCCAAAATTCTTTGCTTGTCTATAAACTTAAAATCAAGGAGCTATGTCTGATAAAAGCTAATATGTAAAGTAAACACTTTGTATGTCATAGTCATTATTGTTGTTGTGTACTGTAGAGTTGAAACCAACTAATAGCTAAACCCCTGGTTGGTCAGTTTCAGAGACAGTTAACCAAATGGGAGGAGGTTACTCATCCTTTTCCTGCAGAGCACCTGGTGGCATCGAACTGTATGCCTTTAGGTTTTTAGCACAGCTTCTTACCACTGGTGGTGTTGTTCTTATTGTTGATTGCCTTCCAGGCGAGCACAATGCTTGGTGACCCTATAAACAAAAGACCTGAAGCTCCTCTATAACGATCGACATTTGTCAAAGTTCATAGAGTTTCCGGAGGCATGTTATTTAGGAAGGGAATGCCACTCTTGCTTCTAGGCATACTATATTTGTGTATATGTATTCATAAATATATGAGTTGTTCGTATTTATACAAAATTGATACATAGGATTTCACACCATAGAATATGCAGATATTTACTCAAAATCCTTGGTGCAGCATAGATATCAAAACAGTAAAGGAAGAATAGTATAACTTTATAATCCACAAGCTGAAGTGTATTGAAGGCTGTAGTTCTAACCTGCAGTATACTTCAACATAAAGAAAAGGAAGAGTCTCAAAAACATACCAACAAAGAACATCATGGTAATTGGAGAAAAGATTGAAGTGGTCAAATATTTCATTTCACTGGGCTTCACATTCAACAACCATCGAAGAAGTAGCAGTGAAGAAATCAAATTATGTATAACAATGGGCACATTTGCTGGAAAGGGCCTCTTTAACTATAAAGAACAAGGACACTACTTTGATATACTTGAGTCAAGAGGTGGTGTTTTCAACCCCCACAAAGGCAAGTGAAAGTTAGATAATGAATAAGGAAGACAAAAGAAGAACTAACGCCTTTGAATTGTGGTGTTGCTGAACAGCGTAGGCTATGTGTGGATTGCCAAAATAATAAATGAATTTTTCTTGGAAGAACAGTATCCAGAATGCATCTCAGAAACAAGTATGGCAGGACCGTCATACATACTTTGAAAGGATTGTTAATTGTGGCCTGTGAATAACATCATGAATATTATAGTAAAAGCAGTCAGGTAACAAAAGAAGAGGATCTTCAGTGAGGTGAATTGACACAGTGACTGAAGCAACAGCTTTACGCAAAGTAGAGATTGTGAAGATGGTGCAAGATTAGGCAGTGAGTTGGAGACATCTCACTGGCACCTGGCAGCAACATAGTATATATAAATTAGAAAGGTAACATATATATTTTGTAAGCAAATCATTACGGTGAAAAAATGTATGTTTCCAATGCTGAGTCTGAGAAAGGCTGTCTAGCACCTATAGTTCTTAAACATGTACGAAAGCTTGCCACTTAGGGAGCTTTGGTGGCCTAATGGCAAGAAAGAGCACTGCAACTGTGAAGGTATGCAGTTCGAATGCACCAGATGCTTGGTTGGAGAAAGAGGGACTATCTCCTGCTGTTCTGGTCAGATCTGACTCAACAGTACAGAACAACAAGAAAAAAAGCTTTCCACTCACAGAACAATTTGTGTTGAAAGTAAAAGAAAAGCAAAACAAACCATGGAAATAAACGATATAAAGTCCATGTATAATACTGGCATTTGTGCCCTATTTCAAGATTAATAAAGTCTTATAAATAAATAACACAGTGAATAATTTTTGTTTTGCCAACCACCACTTAACACAGAACTTACACATCCCCCTCAAAAAATGTCAGAACAATATATATTTCTTAGGAGAAAAATTGGAATCTTACGAGATTTTTTTTTTTTTATTTTATTGGACAGTGTGACCAATTAGACAAAGTTTTGTTTTTACTATTGGCTTGAATAATTTTCTTTTTAAACTTAGCTAAGACTTTGTGAATGGTTTAACTTATCAAATGAATAATTATATACAAATACATATGTATACGCATGTATATATTTGTATTTGTGTGTGTATATCAGTTGAGAAATTTAACTGATGTATTTACAGATTGATACAGTCTTAGATGCTCTATGCAAGGGTGTTTAAAATAAATAAGGAATTGTTCCAAGTTTAGTATGAATGTCATGCAGAAAATGAAATGTTGAATGTGTGTATGAAGAGGAAGCAGCTTTCTACACATTGGCAGTCAACGCAGTCTGAATAAATACGACAAGGTAACAAATGTGAAATTTCAGGGACAAATATGTTTCCCCTTTATTTTATCCTTGCTTTATTTTTTTTCCCCCCTGAACACTGTAAATTCAAACAACCAAATAGGCAAGAAGAAAAATCTCTCACTGATATTCCTAAGGATCCAAAATATAATGGGACTACATTCTACATTCTGCAAGTAAATTGTTTATGAGTGTGAAACACATTACAAGTTCTCATTCTTTAAGTGTTTTATTCTTCTTTTACAGGACATGGAGGGATGCAGAATAATTATTTGTTTACTTGCACATCTTCTTTTTTCTACATTAAATGAACTTCTAAAATTTGCTGGCTAATTACTGTGCATGAGAAACTGGGCTTGATTATATGGTTTCTAAAGCAAGGTAAGAACTACCTTTGCAAAAATTACTTGATTCCATTGTGTTTCCCAAACCAAATAAAATGAATCTCAGTAGTACTCATATTTGATATAGGACTTAAGTTAAAGGAGTAGTTCTGTTGTGTTTCCTCTACTCTCCTAGGACAAAATGTCAAGAAAATAGCACTCTTCATGATCAGAAATGGTTCAATTTTACAATTGGTGTAGCGGCATTGGGGGGAGGTGATGGATAGGAGAGACGAGTGTGGATGAAGGTTGTTATGTACCATCAAGTCAGAATCAAAGGAAATTGGTCATCTTTTTCTTGTGGAGCAGCTAGTAGATTTGAACTATGTTCCACTGAGTTGACAGCATAACTCATTGCCACTAAACTACCAGAATCTACCCTGTGGTGCTGTTTTATTTGGCTTTGTGGGTGAATAAAACTCAAGAACCACTAGACTAATTCTGACTTGAATTGGTTATAAAGGTAAGAGAAAAAAAAGAAACATATCCAAATCCAAACCACAGAATAAGAGTTTCTTCAGAAAAGTAATATAATGATCATGTCACTTATTTTCCCTATCTCTGATAATAATTTTGTACATTTCCACAAATGCCCATTCTTGTTGTCTACATAGTTATAAAAACCATGTTATTTGTCAAGAGAAAGGCTACTCTCTTATATGAATTTTTTTTATTTCTCTTTAGAATTTGTCCACGTGTATTTAGAATTTCAGATAAATGTACAAGAAAACATTGTAATACAATAACTATTTAGTCAAATTATTGCTAAGCAATTGCTTAGACACAAAAGCTTGTTCCAAATCTTTGAAATGTTGAGTATTTGTTATACCTGCAGAAGCATGAAAGAACTCCAAAAAATAAAAGGTCTTGTGATACAAGCTGAAGCCTTTCCCCCCCCCAATAGAAATGTAAAAAAAAAAAAAGTTTTAAAAGAATTTACTTCTTGAAGCTTTCATTTAGTTAAAGACCTTAGCCAGGGCAGAATTTATGACTCTATACTATGTGAATTTGTGTTATGTAATTTCACAGTCTATCAGAAATGAGAGTCAAGTTCAAGAGACATTTATATAATGCTGAAATGGAAGATACAACGATATGCATAGAGCCAGTAGTTATGCATTCTGCTCAGCTGGCTAAAATAGATGCTTTACATCAGCAGCTTTCTAAGTGTAGTCCACAAGCTCTTGGAATTGTGCAAGCCTCTATTTAGGTATCTACAAAGTCAAATGTAATTTCATACTAATTTGAGATATTCTTTTCCTTTTTCAAAGTGCTGATATCTGTGCCAATGATGTTGAATTAAGATTAACTACTATTCCTTATATTCACAGTTACAACAAATTGTCTTAAAAGTCATTGTATTATTCATTGCCAAACACTTCTGGAGGGTAAAATGAAATCAATTTCACTTACTTTTTAAAAACTAGTAAAAGTTATTAATTAAATCTCAAACCTTAAATAGACATCTTTTTACTATTCTGGGTATGAGAACTGAAAACACAGACATATAGAAACTTCTCTTTTATCCCACATATTGTATCCAAGGATAAACATCTGTATTATTATGACTCTGAAACTCAGATTTTTTTATTTAAACAGAACAACTTTCTCACTTGAAAGGACAATTGACAGGCACACTACCTTTAGTCAGACTTGGGTACTGAGCAGATAGACACTTTCTCAGAAATGCACTATGTGATCCTGTCATTTCAAGGAAAGCAACCATCAGTAGTTCTGTCTATTGATCAAAGGTGAGTGTCAAATGAAAATTAAAACTTTGGAAACTTGTTTCTGTCACAAGGAGTGAGAAAGTTTCTCACTAGTGAGACTTTTTTAAAAAAAATCAATGGTGATATTATAATGAATTTGGCATTTTAATGAATAAATACATCTAAATTTAGAAAACCTGCAGAGCTTAATAAACCAATATTATCTGATTGACTAGTGTGCAATCTTTTAAAAGAAGGAACAACATGTGTGCGCGTGTGTGTGTATGTGTGTGTGTGTGTGTATACATGCAGAGAGAGATATGAATCTTCAATGAGATGGTCAGTGAGATGACTTGACACAGTGACTATAACAATGGACTCACATATATCAAGATGGTAAGAATGACACAGAGAGTGCAAATTCATTGTTCATAGAGCCATTGGAGTCATAGTCACCTGGACAGCACCTAAAAATAGCAAGATTACATATATGTGCATAATATCCTAAGCATTAAATAAATTATAAATATTTTTAACAGTATTTAGAAGAACTGGAGATAATCCAAATCATGTATGAAGCACAGAAACTAGAACATGGTAGATCTTCAGGGAGTAGTAACATTTGTATGTTCTTTTCTTTACCTTACTATGGTTTTTCTTTTGCTTTATTTTTCGTTTCTCAGGTAATATATGGCATCTATCTATCTCTATCTATCTATCTATCTATCTATCTATCTATCTATCTATCTATCTATCTATGACAGGTTTGGGGTCTGTTGTTTATAGGGTCTCTATGAAACATACTCAACTTGATTGCACCTAACAATATCAACAACACACACACACACACACACACACACACACACACACACACACACAGAGTCATTGTTTGCCATCATAGATGACCCTCCCGAAGGTTTTCACAAACAGTAAATTACACAGGAGGATGCTGAGTTCATCCTCTCTGAGAGCAGCTGTGGATTTGAACAGTATACCTTTGGAATTGCAGTTTATCTTCTTACCACTAGGCCACCAAGTCTAGATCTAGATATATGAATTTAAAGTATAGAAAATAAGACAACTCTAAATTATATTTTTAATTAAGGAATAAGAATATTTGAGAATATGGAAATTGTATGTGACAATTAGACAGACAAAAATATGAGTATCTTAGTTAAGAAGTGCTTTAGACCCAAGTGTATTAATTATATACAGGAATTTAGTAGTGAAAATTACAAATAATTTCCTATGATTGGTACTAATCTAGCAGCTGTATATTTTTAGGTCATAATGGCACAGGGACATACGTGGCTGAAGTATCAAACAAATTGGAATGTTCTATATCCCAAATTAAGACCAAGGAGTCTAGCGTGCTGAAGCTCAGGAGACTGAAGAGTAGTTTCTGCCGTATCATCAAGTATTTAAAAAGATGCTAGGAAAGAATAAGAAAAAGATTGAAGGTGACTACAGAGATGAAAGAAAATGAAATCATAGTTAGTTGTATTTTAATTCTTGGAACGGTCTGCTTGCCATAGAACCAGCACACTTCTCAGACAATTTAAAGATGCTGTGAAGCCTTCCTTCATGTTATCTGTTCAACCCAGCTCTGTCTCCTCTCCATTGTTCCTAGTCACGATGTCACTTTATTTTAAAACAGATCACCCGAGAGGCTGGAAGAAGAGAGATGTGGCTATGCAGGGGGAAGGAGGAATTAATTACTGGGTTGTACAATCTGATGGGGGGGGTGAGGGAAATTGAAAGAATTTGTTCAAATTTGTATTTGAATTTTGTAAATCAACTAGTAGAAAAATTTTAAAAAACCAAAAAAACCCCAAATCACCTCCCAACATTGAAATTTCCCACCCTCTTGTCTCAATTTTTGTAAACGTCTATCCCATCAAGTTCCTTTGCAACACACCCAAAAGGAATTGGTCAATAATCTCTCAAATAATTAACTAAGGAAATAAGAATATTTGAGAATATGGAAATTGTATGTGACAATTAGAAAAATATAATAATGTAATATAATACTACATATTATATGAGAATGTAAATATAATAACGTAATATCATGAACTCATTTTAAAAAGTATTATATACTTTTTTTCTATTTGGAATTCCTTCTTTATTTCCATCCTCCTCCCCTTAATCCCTTAAGATAAAGCTCAAAAATTCTATCTGCCTAAATGATCTTGATAGTCCTCTTTCTCAGAGAATAGAATATGATCTTGCTGTTCTCAAGTCTCCCATCATACTTCTTATGAATGATTTTTATAGCCTATATCTTTTCCTACCATTTGGTGACTATTTGTAAAATTTACTCATCTCCTAATCAAGGGTACCTATGTCTAAACTACCACCATCATTTACCTGGACAAATGCCAATAGTCAACTAATTGGTCTCCATGCATCCATTCTTGGTCCTATTTAATTCATTTCCTACTCAACAGGCACAGTGATAATCTTAAATTATAAATATAATCAAGTCACAAGCCTGCTCAAAACACTTAAGAGGTTTCACATTTCACTTATAATAAAATCTCAATTTCTCTTCAAGGCATAGCCAGTCATGTGGGGTAATAATTTGACCCATAGCTACTGCTACTTCTTCAACTTCATCAGGAGCTACTTCCCTGTGTGTTCCCTTTACATAGTAATACTAAATTTCTTAAAGTTGTCTGAATACCTAAAACTCTTAGTTCTTCTGGGGAGAAAGAATTATACATCACTTTTTATACTGAAGCACTTTACTCCTAACTCTTCATGTATCTACTCATTCTTATGAATTGGCACGTTTCAACTAACAGATGTAGCCCTGGACATATTCAAAGTATATAGACAAATTTTTATCCTGCTGGCCTTTCATGGAACACGCTGGTTTTACTTCCTCCAAGACAGATTTTTTTTTTTCTTTTGGCAGCCCATGCCATATTCAATGCTCTTTTCCAAGACTACAATTCAAAAAGCATTAACCCTTTTTTGTCTTCCTTTACCATTGTCTAGCATTCAGATGCACAGAAAACAATTACAAATATTATGATTTGCATCAGGCACAACTTAATTGCAAAATGTCCACAGAAAATTAATTTCTGCACCATATACTAAGAATGAAATATATGCAAAATATTTTTTATAGTTTTTAGAAGAACTGGAGAACCAGGCATCTAGCACAGAAACTTGAATATGGTAGAATGTTCTAGAACATTATAAGGAAGAATGAAATTAAGACATTTTCTGTGCCAGAAATTTTTATTTTATTTTATTATTTTTGTGTGCGTGTACCATCAAATCAGATCTGACTGGTACAGGAGGAGATTGTCCCTCCTTCCCCGGCAGAGCATCTGGTGGATTCGAACCGTGCTCCTCTGGGATTGTAGTTGCAGCTCCTTACCACTAGGCCACCAGAGCTCCCCTTGTGCCAGAAAATTTGGAGGACAGCTGCATAGCCAACTGATTAAAAAGATTCTTATTTGTTCCCATTCTAAAGAAAGGAGAACCAACACAATGTGGAAGTTATCTAATAATAACATTAATGTAGCATGCAAGCAAAATACTACTGAAGACAATCCAAAATAAGCTAGAATAGTACTATTCTCCTTACGATTGGTCCCTCATTCCTTTACAGTAAAAGGTTGGCATGAAGGCCCTGGTGTCTGTAACACTCCCCATCCACAACATCTGTAGCAAAACAAAACAAAACAATTCTTGTGAAGTCAGGCATGTCCCACACTCTGCAACTACTTCTACCAAATGTAACTCCAACCTTCCCTCCCACAGTTTTTGTTGTTATACTAGCAGGTACACTAACCCATTGTAATTTTCACACAGAACTAACAAGCAATACTTATTATTATAAGATTTATTAAGGACGTTGAAAAATATCCAATTCAGGTTGGAAACAATATAATCCCTAAGTCAAGACAACTTCTCAGGTTCTCTTGTAAATCATTTAGCCCTTAGTCTCATGGCTCCAGGTCAGAGTTACAAAACTCTGTTACTGCTCTCAGTTATCATGTGCATTAACCCCCCCCTCCACTGAACCCTCCAGGAAGCTTTGGGCGAAGGCCCCTGACTCTAGCTCCAAGTATGGGTTCCCCGGTCTGCTCCTTGTAATGTTCTCTGTCTGTGCTGCGGCTCCTGGTCTTATTTGAGCCCAGTATGACTCATTTAGAAATCTCTGGTTCAAATACAGAGGTGTGCTGGAGCCTCTGATTCTTCTTTCTTGCTAGTAGTGAGATTCTCTTCTTCTGCTTTTATATCTGCTCAGTTGAAGGTTGGCATGATTATAAGATATACCAATTTCCTCATTAATAGTTTACACACCTTGTTTGCATATTCCCATCGAAAAGGTGTATTCAACTCATTCATATCATTTGCACAGTCCCATCTAGCCATGTAATAAATGTCAAAGCTAATGGGCTAAGAAAGTCATTTTGGACAACTTATTCACTGACTTACTCCATAAACTTAAGGATTAAATTCTTTATCTTTACTTGTGTTTGTCCATCCAGAATATAATAGGTTACACGTATATTTTGTTCTTCCTTTTATTATTACCAGCCAATATTATGTTGGACACACAGTTCACAGAAATAATTTTTTATTTAATTTTAACAAATGCAGTAGTTAAATTATATCAATAGGCAGAATTTCACCTTTAAGTAATAAGCTTAAGACCTCATCCGAGTTATGATTCAAATATGACAAATTATATTTGTAAGTTGTCAATACTGAAAATTCAGGAAATTAAAAATAATACTCTGAAAGAACTTTTGAAGGCGTCCTTACGGTGTAAAGGTTAAGAACTTGGCTAAAAACTAAAGGATTTGAGGTTAACCTCCCAAGGAACTTCATGGAAGAAAGGCCTAGTCACTTGCTCTGGTAAACAGCACAGCCTAGAGGTTCTACTCCCTCACATGGATTCACTGACAGCTCAATGGCACATCAGAAAAGCAAAAAAGATCAAGAAAAGTTGGAACATTTCAGAATAAATAATATTTAAGAAGTTATGTATTAGGATTAAAATCTAGAACATCCTGGGATTTAGGATAGAGAGATTGAAATGATTTGCTCAGTAAGACTTAACAGGAACCTTCATCAAACCAATATTCACTGGACACTTACCATGTACCACTTACTCTTTTAGGAATTTGAAAGATAGGTAGGGCAGGGGGAGAATAAACTGAATAACAACAGCAAAAGATAAAGCATTCACTCCCTTTGGCCTTATACTCTAGTGACGAGAAAAGAAAATAAGCAATGAGGATAACTTCATTGTATTATAATATACTGAGTACAAATGCCTCTGTAAATCATTGTTGTTGTTGTTGTTGATAGGTGCTGTCAAGTATTGTGACCCTGTGAACATCAGAGCTGAACTCCATCCTATCCTGTGCCATCCTTACAATCTCTAAGACGTATGAGCTCATTGCTGCAGTCACTGTGCCAATCCACCTGAAAAATCATTACATAGTCATAAATCACCTAAGCAACTTTTTCCTGGTTAGGTACCATTGTTGGTTTTAGTTTCTGAGACACCAAAGAGAATTAGAGTGCCACATTCTTTACTCTTATGACAGATAAAAAATATCACAGAGGGACCTAGGACATGCTAGAAGGTATTCTGAATGTAAATGTCTTACTTGCACAATTGCCCATCTTATTCACTTCATTCTTCTGCATCTAGAAATTCTTCAAACCCCAGGGACATACATAGTCTGAAACCGGCACTTGTAGAATCTCAGAAGTAGTTAGTTAGCTAAGCAAGACAGGGCTATGGAGAGAGCTCATGATTATCTACTTTGGATGTTCTTGAAGGCAAGGAAGGTGTTATGGCTGACACAGGTTTAGGAAGACCAAACATGCATGACACAAACTGGTAGGACCTATATTCTTTTCTAGTATCATGTGGCTGAAATGATTAAAATCCAGGAGAGAACCAGCAGGACAGATAATAGGACTTGGTAATGACTCTTTTGGTTTCCACAGTCCCTATAGCAGTTCCTGAATTAAAAAAAAATGCTGTGGCAATCAATGTGTGAGTTGATAAGAAATGAATAGTAATTAGTTTATAATAGAATGGCCCATTTCAGCACTGGCTTGTGTGATGGAATGATGGATGATAATAGGATTTCTAAGGTTAAATTCACTTAGGTGAATCTCCTATTGGACAACTTCAACAGTGCTATTAAAACTGATCTTACGAGAAGTCTCAAACTTCACCATGAATAGTCTTTCTTTTGTACAAAGTTCTTACATTCAAACTCTGTTATTTGCTGTTACAGAAAACAAAACAGCATGTCTCTAATGATCAACACAAATTTGTCTGCCCTATACATTCCCTCCAACTTGAAACATTCTAGAGAATTCCTATTTTGGAGTAGAAACAAGATTATAATACGTTGCAGAAACTATAGCTAATAAGAAAGATATTAATAGTTACTAATTATTTCCTTTATCCACTGGTCTGACACTGTTATAATTTCTAAACTAGCATTATTGTTGTTGTTGATTGCCGTCAGTATGACTCACAGTGACTCTATGAACAAAAGACCTAATGCCTTTACATAGGTATCTTTGTTTCTCCAAGTTCATAGAGTTTCCATAGGCATGTGGTTTAGGAAGTAGATACCACTCTTGCTTCCAAACCTGTTTTACAACTGGGAGCTCCACCACACACTGTCCACATTGGGAAGCTATCATGGTATTTGATGTCCCAATGGCCCAAGGTTCAGCATCACAGCAAACCCAATTTCCTCAGTACAGCAAATTGACAAAGAGTTATGTACAAAGTAGAAGCATGTTCCTCCACTGATAACAATTGTCTCATTTAGACATGGTTAAGTGTTGTCAAGTCAAATACGACTCATAACGACCCTATGAACCAAATACCTGAAATCTGCTCTATAATTAACATAATTTCTAATTTTAGAAAATAAATACTATCTCAATTTTACAAATTGACAAACTATCCCTTTACAAAAAAAAAAAAAATAAATAAAAGCCAAAATCAACAATAGGTAAAGTTCTAGGAGGCTGAATGACATGTTTAAGTCTGAGGATAGCTAAATGAAGAAGCCAAAATTTGAATACAGAGAAGATGAGTTCTAAAGGCTATTCTATTTCTTCAGTATTATGCTATATACATGTTTGTAATAAAAAAGCGTGTGACCTCAATGTTAGCATAGAGTATATACAGGCGTCCTTAAAATATCTTTAATAATAATAGAATTTAGTGAGTTATAACTCTTGAACCTTTATGGAATAGTACCCTTAAAAATAAAAACAAAACAAAGGAAAAACTTATTGTCATGGAGTCAGAATCAATCCACTCATAGCTGACTTTCCAGTGGGTTTTCTGAGATTATAAATGTCACAGGAGGAGATTGTTTATCTTTCTCCCATAGAATTAGAACCCCTGGAGAGTTGTGGACTTTGGATGAGCAACCCAACTGCCTATGAATCATACCATCAGAGTTCCCTAGAGATGGTACAGGGATATTTAAAAGGATTAGTTATACACTATGTACAAGATTCTTACATGTTTCATTGGACTGTTATCCTAAATGTAAATACATACTATAAATTGTGGTATAACACAGTATGATTTTTTTTCAATGACCTGATGAGAATCTGTATAAGTGCTTATTGTCATTCTTAGAAAGAAATTATTGTATCTCTTAACAAGAACTGTGTAACAAGGAGATATGGCAATAACCAATGAATTGGTGTTATTTGACAATATCCACAGTGTTCAAAGCAGAAAATTGGGATAGGCTCAGATTTTAGGAGCATAGGATTAGTTGTGCTAGTCTTTCTGGCAGTCATGAAATACTGAGAAGCAACACTAACAGGTTCAGTAGTGACAGTATGACCCTGAAAACAGAAAGTGGTAGCTGTTAAGTCTTGTTTGTGGAAAGCATTCACACGTAATAATAAGATCTTAGAAGTACCAGGAATGACACTTTTCAGAATGTTAAGATCTTGGCAGGTATATAAAGGAATGAAGATTGATAGACTGGTAAGATAAGACAAAAATGAAAACTTCCTAGAGTTCACGTATTTAATATCAAATTTTGATAACTTTGTACCAGAGACAGAATTTATCAGGAGAACATGAATCCTTGAATGGTATAAAAAGTTAGTGCCCTCAACTGCTTCCTGAAAGGCTGAGAGTTTGAATCTGCTTGATCAAATTTTGACTAAAATTATCTACTTCTGAAAGACACCATTGAAAATTCTCTGACTCATAGTTCTGTTTCTACACTGAGTTGCAACCAACTTGCCAACAACTTTTTATTTTATTTATTTATTTTTTTTTAATCTGGGACAAAGACACTTGGTTTCCTTCGATACTGCTAAGTGTTGATCCTCTTACTTTCCTATTATTGTGATTTTTATTTCTGCTTTTCTAATTTGGTTTGAGGAATTGTTTGTTTAGCTATATTATATCCAATTGCTATAGGATCAGCTATTACTGCCTTTGCACTTCAAGATATCTGATCTGATTAGCTTATAATGTATTTATAATGTGCATCATGGGGACAGTGTTATTTTCATGTTTGTGGAAATTAAAACACTACAGCTTCTGTATCTACCTCCATTTCAGATTCTGCTTCATGAAGAAATATATCCGACACCATCTGAAAGTATTGTACAGTCTGCATTCCTATACCTGCTTATATAAACCCATCTTTAAGATGGAATTTTGGAACAAGAAAGGAGTTTATTCATTAATTTTGCGTCAGTCTTGGTGGGGATGAAGACCATTATTTGTCCTTTTACTGTGAACACAGGAAATCTGAATAATTTTGAAGAGTCACTTTGATTTTCCAAAGACTTTCTAATACTCACACCAGGAAAAGAAATTTGACCCTGAAATTATTTTGGTGGCAAGATAATATAATGTCTATTTTAACTGAATTCAGTTTTTAGATCACCTCTGTCAAATCCACAGAGTTTAGAGATTGAGCCAAGAACAAAGTCTAAGGTATCTCAGAGCATTTAGTACAGTGGGAGGCATAAAATGTCTGCTAATGAATTAACATGGAGGAAAACACAAAGAAATATGGGAATGTAAAAGACCATAAAATAATTTTTACTAACACGATTCTAACATAACTTTTTTCTATAAGAAGGATGACCTAATAACATTTTATATGCTAGCAATGTTTTGGAATCTCCAAAGTATTTTCAAATACAATTAATTTCTTGATATTTATAACAATTATGGGACAGAAAGAAAAAAAAAAAAGGAGCTCCGATGGTACACTTTAGCTGTTTGCTTAAAAACTAACAAATTGAACCAACTGCACAAATCTTGTGAGAAATTCTACCAACTATGAGTTGAAATCAAGTTGATGGCATCTAACAACAGCATCATTGAAAATAAAATACATTCTTTACCTAATATGACACAAATAGTAACTCCAGTTCTCTATCTAATACAGTGTTCCACTTGTGCAAATTCGCTTAATTTCTATTTTAAAAATATGCCACATTTGTCTTTGGTAGACTTTCCTGTTAGGAGCAGCAAATCTGAAGTTCTGAAAATAATGTAGAGTCCAAGGGAAAAAAATGAGATTACCAGTGAAGTCTCTAAAGAAACAGGTAGAAATATTTAATATAGATAATTATGCAAACAAGGTTTTCATATCCTAAGTTTTAATAAAATCAGGTTTAGCAAAACTCTCTAGGGACCAAGCCCTAAGGAGTTTATCAAGATGAGCATTCAACTGAGAAAAATTGAGCTTAAGGCTAAATTGATTTAAGGGCGAAAAGCGAAATGCCTATCAGGGATCTATTGGAAAGAAATGGACTTATTTTTGGAAAAAAAAAATAGAACATCTGCACACATTTTTAAAGTTCTTTTTTTTTCTTCTTAAAGCCTGGAGATAAACTTGAACTATGCTAATAAAATGGGCCAGCTTACAGCATAAGTGGAGAGAGAAAGAGAGAAGAGAATTTATATATATTTTGTTTAGTGTAGAAATGCTTTACATTACGACTCAAGTGTAAGACTGAATTGTTTTGACTGAAGCAAGATCAAATGAAGGTATTGGGGTAAGCTGTATGCTTGTGTTATAACTTTTGTGTTATGTTTGTCTACAGCTTTGGGCATGTTACTGGGAGGGGCTATTCCTTGGAGATGGAGATGCTATTAGGAAAGGTGGAGAGTTGGCAAAGAAACGGAAGACCTTCGGCCAGATGGAGTGACATGGTGATGGCTGCAATGGGTTCTTGTGTGTCAAAAAGTGTGAGGCTGGCAGAAGATAAAGCAGGTTTCAGATCTTTTGTTCATAGGGTCGCCATGAGTCATACTCAACGGCACTTAACAACAACATATATTTGCTTATCTTTTTTTGTGGAGACATACTTTGAAGAAAGGTATTTTATTTTTATATGTATTTATAAGAAATAATTATTGAAGTTTCTTTCTAGCACTTCTCTGAACCCTCATAAATTGCATACAAAATTGCATATATGTGACATTTTCAACTTGATTTTCAT
Source organism: Elephantulus edwardii (assembly GCF_000299155.1). Classification (NCBI taxonomy): domain Eukaryota; kingdom Metazoa; phylum Chordata; class Mammalia; order Macroscelidea; family Macroscelididae; genus Elephantulus; species Elephantulus edwardii. The sequence goes on from NW_006399826.1 coordinate 7,697,771, forward strand.
AAAAGAATGTGCAACACATACATACAACCAAACAGTGGTAATCTTAAATGAGGATGTTTGGAAAAATGACTTTTACGAAATTTTAATTTTCTATTTGCAAGTTATGAAGAAGGTACAGAAAATAGTGTTGAGTACAACTAGTTGCTGGTATTTCCCATTCTTCTCAATGTTAACAATATCAGTGTTCTTTAATATAACTGAGTCTCCATTTCATTACAAACTTATTGAGGACAAATATTTTTCTTTGCTCTCAGAAATCTGGGCCTAAGAACAAAGTCAAACTCATATGGTAATCAACAAATTATTTCATTGAAGTGAAAGAATGAATTAGTCCAAGAACATGTAGCTGAAAAGAATGAATTATACTTTCAAATTTTCTCTTAATAGTGAGGCTTTGATTGAGATCTGGTTTAGCCTGAAAGCAATAATGTAAAGAGAATGGAAAAGTAACATAGCAAAATGGCAATATATTTAATACACTGTAATTTTAGCTTATAAATAAGAATTACTGATTACTGTTTAGTGTATTTTGGCTAGTGGAGAACCCATCTGTGTGAAGTAGTACTTTTCTATAGGGCGTCAAAGACCTTTTGGAAGTAGATACCCAGGTCTATACTACTGAGATATTTCCCTGTGGGTTCTATTTACCAACCTTTCAGTTACTAGTCAAGAATTTAATCACTTATTTCATTCATAAAACTCCTTTAAATAAGATAATTCAGAGTACCAGGAAGAAAGACCACTGAGGGGTTGGAAAAGTGGGCAAATAATTACTTTCTCTAGAATGTTAGCAGAGGGTAGAAGGTAGACACGTGATGACTCTACTGTTACTTGATATTAAAAATATATCAATATTTAAAATATATCAAATAATCCTTAAAACTTTTTAATAATTTTTTTCTTTATTATGGCAGTTTGAATGAAATTTTACAGAGCAAATTTGTTTTCCATTAAACCATTCATATACATTTGACTTATGATATTAACTATACAATGTGAGTTCATTCTTCCAACTTCTCTTTATTTTCCTTGTCCCATTTAACCTTACCTGTTTTCAAATTCTCAACATTATTGCTGAGCATATGCTTCTCATTTGATCTTGTTGTAGTATAAGCGTGTTTATTGTTTGGATGAAATATGAGCCACCACAAGACTGAATTTTGGTCCAGCATCGATGTGACCAGAGTCTGAGGGATTCCATGAGTCTTTCTTAGACCAGTAAATCTGGCCATTCTGGTGTTTTGGGTTGTGTTTTTTTTTTAGGCTTTATTCCATATTTTCTGTCCTTCCATTTTTCTGGGATCTTCTACTATGATCACTTCTAGAGCAATCAACAGCGAAAGTTGTTGTTGTTAGGTACTGTGAAAGCAACTCTAATTTCTATTAAACTTGTGGATTGACATAGTGGCCATCACAATGAACTGAACATACAGAGATTGTCAGCATGTCACAGGGTAGGGCAAGGTTCTGAACTAATTTTTGATAGGGTTGCTATGAATTGTAGTCATTACGTACCTAAAAAAGCAACCATTAAAAACAGATTAAAATCTTGTGCAAATGTTCGAGGACCTCACACTTTCCAATATGCTATTTTTTTTTCAATCACTCTGTACATACACTGTCTTGACAGTCTTCCTCTCTTTTACTGGTCCTACAAATTTATAAGTATGTAGTCTTTTTCCAAGGACTGATGTCACTTGAAAACATGCTCAATGTATGAGAGACAGGAGGCCACTATCCGTCCTTCCAAGGTGTACCTTGCTTACACTTCTTCCGAAACAGATTTGTTTGTTCTTTTGAAAGTCTACAATACAGTCAATACTTTTAGCTAACAGCATCATTCAAAACAATTAATTCTTCTGATGTTGTTGTGTACTATTAAGTCAGACTTGATCTATAGTGGGTTTGCAGAGGCAGTAAATCACACTGAAGAAGACTGACCATCCTTCTCCCACAGAGCAGCTGGTGCATTAGAACCACATGCCTTCAGGTTGACAGTGCATCTCCCCATTAGGACACCAGAATTCCCTAATTTTTCTATAGACTTCTTTATTCATTGTCCAACTTTCAGGTGCATATGAAGCATTAGGAGATACCGTGACTTGGATCAGGTGCAGCTTTATCTTTAAACTGATGTATTTGCTCTTCAGCACTTAAGGAGTCTTTGGCAGTAGATTTTCCCTATGCAACACCTCTTTCGATTTTTTGGACTGCTGCTACCATAAGTGTTCATTGTGAATCCAAGTAAAATTAAATCTTTGACACCTAATTTTTTTTCTCCATCTATCATAACATTGTCTATTGGTCCATTGATGAGAATTTTTGTCTCCTTTATATTGAGATGTAATTCTTTTGAAGCCTATTGTCTTTGATATTCTTAAGTAAGAGCTTCAAATCTTCCTCATTTTCTGTTAGAAAAGTTGTGTAGATTGTTGATAAATTGTTCTCCAATCTTGTTCTTAATATAGTCAAAATCCTAAAATTATTTGTTCAGAACACAAATTTGATTAGACTTACTGAGAGAATACAATTCTGACATAAACCTTTCTTGGCTTTAAACAATGCAATATACCTTATTTTATTAAAACAGCTATTAGCCCATGTATGATTCCATATTAGTACAATTAATGGTTCTGGATTTCACATTCTTTTCAATGTTATCCATAATTTGTTATGATCTACACAGTAAAATTCCTTTACTTAGTCAATAAAATACAAATAAAGATATTTCTGCTCTTCTCTGTTCTCAGCCAATATACTTCTGATATCCCTTGTTCCACGACCTTTTCTGAATCCACTTTGATTTTCTGCCAGTTCTTTTGTTCATTTTTCAATAATCATCAATATTTTCTTGGCAAGTTATATAGTTATATTAATGATTGTTGTTGTTGTGTTGTTATGTGCTATCCAGTCGCTTGCAACTCATAGTGACCCTATGTACAACAGCCCTAAACCCTGCTCTATCCTGTGCCAATTGCACTGCCTCTGACACACCCATCCAGATTACCCCAGTCACTGAATCAATCCACCTCATAGAGGATCTTCCCCTCCTGCGTTGTCCCTCCACCTTCCCAAGCATGATGTCCCTCTCCAAGGACTGTTTGATAATGACTACATTAAGTTGGATCACTTTTTTTGTTTGTTTTGTTTCTCTGGAATGGGCAGAAATATGGATCTCTTCTAGTCAATCTGTCTGGTAGCTGTTCAAATTTCTTAGGAAGACAAAGGTGCATCTATATGACTGCATTTGTTTGTCAAAACATTTGAGCTGAGGTCGTGGGACAAATTACATTAAGAAAGTCTGCTGTCAGAGACCTCTCCAAAGTACTGAAAAGCAACGATGTCAGTCTGGAAACTAAGGAGCGCCTGATTCAGGCCATAGTCTTTGCAATTACTTGCTATGCATCAGAAAGCTGAACAATGACTAAGGATGAAAGAAAGAGAATTGACGCCTTTGAGCTGTGGTGATGTAGAAGAGAAATGAATACACTATGGACGGCTAGGTGAACAAATAGGTTCATCTTAGAGAGTGTGAAACCAGGCTACTCCTTGAAGGCAAGGAGTCTGAAGCTTTGTCTCATGTTTTTTTGATATGTTGCAAGGAGGGACCAGTCCTTGGAGAGGTACATCATGCTTGGGAGGGTGGAAGGATAGCACAAGAGAAGATCCTAGATGAGATGGATTGTTTCAGTGACTGGGATAATGGCAGTAGGTGTGTTGGTGACAATAAGATTGGCACAAGATAGAGCTGGGTATAGGGGTGTTGTACATAGAGTTGTGATGAGTTCCAAGCAACTCAATGGCACATTACAGCAACAACATGTGGTGTACTATGTAGCTCTTATGATCTCAGAGTCATTGAGTTTTAGATTTGTGTGATTCAGTAAACATTTTTACTACTTAATTCTATCTATCTTTCCCTTCCTCTTTATTTGTTCTGGATAAGAAGAGACAAATAGTTTCACCATAGAAAATAATTACAAACTTTAAGGACTCAACTTGCTACTCACCAATGTAGGATGCTTAGAACACTGTCTTTGTGGACCAAGTTATACCAGTTGCTCTTGATGTCCCCAAAGACCATGTTCCTTGGGTCTTAGGACCAGAAACTACTTCCATCACAGTATTTGATTATAAATAAGAGGTTTATGTAATTTTTTTCAGTATTGCCTATATCATGCACAGGGACATATTTACAATATAAAAAAAGTATGACATAATCTGTTATTCAGGGAGCTTTGTTGGCATATTCTGTAAAGACTTACTCCTGCTAACCCAAAGAAAGCACCTCTTTGTCAGTTTTAATTTCTTGATGGAAGAAATACAAACAATACCTTCCATGTGTTTTATAACCTCCTGAAAACCCACCTATGGTACAGATTTGATGTGAATGAGTGAGTCACTATTAATACTTTATTGTTTTAAAGTTTGACCAGTAATCAAGAAATCAAA
>NW_006399826.1:7702892-7705146 GCF_000299155.1 Elephantulus edwardii
TATGGCGCTTTCTCAAAAAGTTAGAAATCGAAATACTTTACTGGATATATACCCCAAAGAAACCATAACAGCCACCCAAGCAGACCTATGCACACCCATGTTTATTGCTGCTTTGTTCACAATAGCAAAGACTTGGAAACAACCTAAGTGCCCATCAACAAACCAATGGATACAGAAGCTGTGGTATATTTATGCAATGGAATACTACACTACATTGAAAAAAAAAAGGAACTCATGAAGTACTATATAAAATGGGTGACCCTGGAGGACATTATGCTGAGTGAAATATCTCACTCACAAAAGGGCAAATACTGCATAATGCCACTATTATAAAAGGAGACTGACATTGGGGTTGGGGGGAGACTGAGAAAGATGGGATAAATTATGTATACTGCATTGAAACAGATGAAGGTGAGAACTGTTTAAAAGGGATATATTACTAGGTATTACTGTCAGAACAGGAGTCCAGAATGAAGGCTGCAGAGTGTAGTGGACTTGGGGAGAGGGATTATATAACAATGAAAGAATTTTTCTTTTACTTTTCAAAGAGAAGAGAGAACAGGACAGGGGAGAGGTTGGGCAGGGAGAAAAGTACAACAATGAATGAGTGGAAATCCAAGGTCTCTGTTAACTTTCATTAAAATTAATAATAATAATAAAAAGAAAACTATGTAAGTAAAAATTTAAATAATCATCCCAAAAAGTAAATTATATGTTATTTTAAAGAGTCAAAAACTGAGACCGAGTTTTGTTACTTTGAAACATTACCTATGTAGTTAATGGTGAAAACAAGAAATCAAGTCTTTTTTTCTTTTTCTTTTTTTTTTTACTTAAATATCCTTTGTGTTTTCCCTACAGTCCTTCATCTGAATAAGGTTCCAGGCACTTTACAAATACTTTTTTTCATTGGAAAAACAAAATTGGTTACCAATCAAAAGTTAAAGATTTAATCTTACTTAATGGAGGCTAGTCTCTTAGGATTTGTTGAGATATTTTCATTTTATTTTAACTAAATATAGTTGTACTTGAAATTACAGATATTTAGCTATGCTGTTGTTATTAGGTGCCATTGAGTCAAGTATGACTTAGTGACCCTATAAACAACAGATCTGAATCCTGTTCCAGCCTGACCATTTCTGACAAGAAATAAAAATATTCTCAAAGGATACAGGAAGAAGAATTCAGAGTACAATATTCTAACACCAACAAATACAGTTCAGGAGTGAGAACAAATGAGGCATTTGACACCTTTTTTTGTTGTTGTTTCTAACAATTTCTGCTAGAACTTTCATATGTTGGTTGTGACAGCAAAACACTCATTAAAGAAGCCTGCTTTTCTTGATGGCCTTAGGCAACATAACCATAAAAGTCATAGAAGTAAATGCACTCTCTCTCTCCTTGAGGTGGAGCTCAAACCTCTCCCTCAAAGATTTGTGAAGATCATATAGAAAAAAAGCGGTGGGAAAAATAGGAAAAACTGGTGTTGATAAGGCTTTCTCTCCACTGAGGGGAGATTGAGTATATTTAATTTTTTTATATTATTTTATTATATTTTATTCTGGCGTTGGATCATACATAGAGCGTTCTTTCTTTACCCCTGTAGTGCCAAAATATGTAGTAGTATAAACCTAAATGACTACACATGTACATCAGAAAACCCTGGAAACTTGCTAAATTGTGTTTTCTTAAAATCAATCCCTCTTTATCTGAGTAGGCTTTCTTGAGTTTTCAGTGTGAGGAAAATCTATTGTACAAGATAGCCCCTTCTCCTTTGTAGTCTATCTTAGCTCTGGAGAAACTACCTAGACTTCTATTTTAGCAATAATGGTCTTATACAGTATTTGTCGCTATGAGACTGAGTTAGCTCACTTACCATGATCTGTAGACTCTTTATGTTATATAGTATTTTACAAAATTGTTGTTCCTTAGTGCTGCATAGTATTCCTTTTCCACAATTTCTCAATCCATTTGTTCGTTGATAGGCTTTTAGATGGTTTCCTTTTTCTTGCTGTTGTGAATAATGTTGTTAAGAACATAAGTGTACATATCTCCATTTGTGTCTTAGTTCTCTAACTTTCTTGGTGTATATTCATAGCAGTAGAATAGCTGAGTCATATAGGATTTCTTTTTTTTTTTTTGGTTGAAATTTTAATGAAAGTTTATAGAGAACTTGGATTTCCATTCATTCATTGTTGCACATTTTCCTCCCTGCCCCCCATTCCCCTAGTTCTTATTTTTCCTTGGGGAAAAAAAA
>NW_006399826.1:7705651-7708908 GCF_000299155.1 Elephantulus edwardii
GATGTTTTATTCCAAAGCCATTAGATTAATATTCTCTTTACCTTTACTGTTATTGGAAGCCATTGAGAGGATTCTTACAGAGTAGAATAGTCTCACAAGGGTCAGATTATTGCAGTTCAAATACACCAGCACCTTCTCGGGAGAAAGACAATCTCAGGAGTGATTTACAGTCCCTGAGAACCTGCTATAGAATCTGTGAATCACTTCTAAGTTGACAATGAGTCTGAGCTTGAGTCTTTTTTTCCTAAAAACGTTTTATCCCTTAGAGTTTCTAAGATTATTGTAACTGTCAAACTTGAGGTTTGCAGCTAAGTGTTTAGTCATTGCATGAAAAGGAATCCTGCCTGTTGCTGTCACGTTAGGACATAAATATTCCATCAGGAGAAGGATCTAAGTCATTTTAATAAAAGACATATGTTGGGTTGGCTTGTTGGTTTTTTTTTTACTCTTTTTTGTTTTTTTTTTAATTAAAGCTTAGTTATTTACAAAGTTCAAATATGTTCTATTCCTTGATTTTGGTGAAATAAAACCCCCACTCATTCTAGTGTGGCACTCTTGCTTAGAAGAAAACTCTTCCAAAGTAATTGTAGGGTTGGCTGGTGAATAGACCAAAGTTGAATGAAAGAGGCCAGCTCCTGTTTATTCACAGAGCCCACTAAATACTCCAGTGAAGTCTCCAAAATCCGTGTAAAACATCAAAAGGATCAAGACTTTGAGCTTGTTTCCATGGGGTAAAACATGGACTTTCCCCCAAGGGTTAAGGAAATAATCCTAAGGGAATAGAAATAGCATGAGTCTCCATGGAAGATCCAAATGGGATAATTTCCCTCTAAAATATGAAACTTCCAGAATTCTAGTGAAGTCCATATATATCTCACTGCTGATATTTTTTAAGAAGTGTATTTTCATATCCCAATTATGTAAATTAAATCTTTAATACTTTATGCTTACTAATTATTTCAATATAATGTTTTGTTTGAAAAAATCTTCAGAATAAATAAATCATTGATTTTATGAAATTAAATCATCATATCTCCAGCCACATTTCTGCCACCATCTGTGTTTTCCAATTAACAGTTCTTTTTTGTAACCAACTATTTCATTCCAGCCACCAATTATTATTAATGCATCTTGACTGGAAGTTTGATCAATTTCAGACTACAAAAATTGAAAAGAGTACTCAAGTTCTTCATCTTTACCTTTGGTGGTTAGTGCATATATTTAGTGGTTAATAATGGTAATGGGGTAGGTGTATCAGAGACAATAAGATTAGCACAGGATAAAGCAGGGTTGTGGACTCTTGTATATAGGGTTACTGTGAGTCACAGGTAACTCGAATGTACATAACAACAACGATGGTTATATTGACAGTTCTTCCTGATACGTGTATCTTATGATTCACAGAATTGAACTTCAAGATAGATCTTGAAATATTCTATTTTATTATTAATGCAGCACCATTCTTTCTCATTTTATCATCCCTGTCATAGTAGATCATCATACAATTGTCTAATTCAGATCAGTGAATACCAGTCCATTTCAATTCACTAAAGCCCAAGATGTTGATTTTATGTAATACATTTAGGTTTTTCACAATTTCTAATTTTCCTAAATTACTATTTTGTACATTCCATATTTCAATTATTAATAGATGTTTGCAGTTGTTTCTGCTTGTAATTGTAGTGACTTCCAACATGGCTCTCTATTTCTACTTACTACATCTAACTTGGTCCCTATGTTATTTGTAAGTGTTGGAGAAATATGGGAAATCTCCTTCTATGCAACTTATTACCTTGGAAACCCACTGCAGCTATGAATAGGTTCTGACTCAGCAGCAAACAGCAACAACAAAGTCTGTTATTTCAGAAGTGATGAACAATTCTGCTTCTTTAGTCTGTCTTCTGCTATGTCCACTTGCTGTACAGAAGTAACTTGTGGTTGCTGTGAACCAAACACTATGACACTGATGAGTCAAATGTGAGAATGGTTACCCATGGTGGACAATGTTTGGTGAAGCTCCCCGATTAAAACAAGCTTGGAAACAGGAGAGGCATCCACTTCCGTAATAGCTTGCCTCTGGAAACCTGGAAACTCTAGAACCTGGAGAAAGGACGAAAGTTATACAGGTGTCTATGTCTTTTGTTCATAGGGTCACTATGAGTTACCTACAACTCAACGGCACTTAACAAGTCTGTCTTAGTCTGGAAGCTCCGTTGAACCTGCCCACCATGAGTGACTTTACTAGTATTTGAAATATCACTGACATAACAAGCCACCACCTCCAATACAGCATAACTACAGCGAAGTGCTGCAGCCAAAAAAGTCAATCATAAATTAAGCAAATGCACAAATATCATGAAACAAACATGAATGTCAGAAGACAAAACAAACATGCATGCTATGAGAAAGATGGCCAAGGATGTGTCAAGAGGTGAGACTATAGCCTCGGCAGAATTTCTGATGGTCTCAGAGGAGCCTGAGCTAGTCTGCCTGGCAAAAGATAGTGTCTTTGAAGTCCAGGATATGACTGTCTCCCACTCAGAGAAGGTGCCTTCTCTAATCTGTGGACTGATTGCAGGCCAGGAGTATCACTATCCACTGTCTCTGAGAGCTTCTACCTCCAGAAGCAGGATGGCATGGTCCCGGCTTGAGTCAGAGTTTAGTCTTGGCAGATAGGCTGTGGAGGTAGGAGGTAGAGTAGGAAGGAAGCAGGTAGGAGACCTATCTATACACAGGGAGTTGTGTTGTTGATCCAAAGGCGGGTCTCTTTGCCAGACTGAATGCACCAATCATCTGTGGAAGAAAGACAATCTCTTCCTGTGTGATTTACAGTCTCTGGATCCCCACCACAAATTCAGCTATGAGTTGACATGAACTTGACAGCAATGAGTTTGATTTTTTTTTAGTGTTTTTATAATGAAGTGGATGGATTGATTCAATGGCTAGTACAATAATATCAAAAATAAGAATGATTCTGATGGTACAGGATGTGGTAATAATTTATTTTGTTGTACCTTGAGTCACTATATGTTAGAATCAGCTTAAAGACAATACATATATAAGTAAGTAAACAAAATTGTTTTAAAATCCCTATTGTTATTGCTATAATCAAGGATGCTTTCGGCAGAATATTAAATGATCCCGGAAGTATTAAAAAAAGATGGAAGGAATATACTGAGTCACTGTATCGAAAAGAATTGGAAGACACAGAAGAATTTCATGAAACAACATATGAGTAAGAGCCTATGGTGATGAAA
>NW_006399826.1:7710233-7716377 GCF_000299155.1 Elephantulus edwardii
CGATTGGCACAGGACAGAGCGGAGTTTAGGGCTGTTGTACATAGGGTCGCTATGAGTCGCAGGCGACTCGACGGCACATAACAACAACAACAACAACATTGTTATTGCTGTTGTAATATAATGTGCCATCAAGTCAGGACCTACACACAGCTGACCTTCCAGCAGGTTTTTGGAGTCTGTAAATTACACAGGAGGAGACTGGCCATCTTTCTTCTATGGAATAGATTGTAGATTGGAACCATCTACTTTAGGACTGGCAGCACAATCCTTACCCATTAGGTCCCATAAAGTCCCCTTAAAGTCCCTCTCGCTGTTGTTATTAGGTGCTGTCAAGTAGAGAATGACTCATAACAACCTGAACCACGTTCTAGACTGCGCCATCATAGTCATCTCTGACATACTTGATCCCATTGTTGCAGTCCATAGCCCTGTGAAAATGTTACTTATTTTTCTAATGTAACCCTGCATGCCATTTCTGATGCTCTATATATTGTAATTTAATTTATTCACTCTTCCCTAAAACACTAAGACCTAGGATAGCAGTTATTAATCAAATACAGGGCCACTGCACACAAATTGGTACCCTTTTCTCTTATCTACAAATTCAGCTTGTTCTTTTTTAATGTTGTAATAGTTTTATTAAACTTGAAGAAACTTTGTATGATTTGCCTGATTCTTATTTCCTAGATGTTTATTTTCTCTTTAAATATGTGTCACTGTGTAACTTTTCTCTGACCACTCCTTTAATAATGTCATTCTAAGATTGGAAAATTGTTGTGTTTCCTAATATATAGATTAAGATTCCTTTGCTGTAACACAGAGACCTGGTTTCGGTTTTTTCTTGGAGACTGTTTCTTAGCCACCCTTAGTTTCAGATGTGAATTCAGAGAAATAAAATGTGAATTGAGGTACTACATATCACCTTCAAGTCTGGCCTGTAAAATTTCCTTTGCTTCCATGTTTCCTATGTGAACTAACTTGTACCAAAACTCAGAAGTTGAGGACTTGATCGGAAGACCCTATGGCCCTAGCCTTTGATAGAGCTCTCATATTGAAGGGACCTGGATTCCTAAACATCTGAGTACATCAAAGACCCCTGACTCATTATGGATTAAGGCTTGAAACAGCAATGAATTTTTATTGTGCCAAAACATATATGTAAGGAAATTCAGCTTACAAGATTAATAGAATCTAGCTTTTCTCGCTCTCCCCTTACTGCTTCCACTACATCTAATTATATATCTTTTTGCTGACTCCCAGCATGTGGCTTTTGTATTGTTATGTGCCTTCTAATCCACCATGACTCCCAGATCCAGACCCTGCTCTATTCTGAGCCAATCTTACTATCTCAGTCTCACCTGCTCCCATTGCCAGAGTCACTGTGTCAATTAATCTAATCCAGGGCCTTTCTTTCCTACGCAGATTCACTACGCTTCAAAGCATGATGTCCTTCTCCAAGAACCAGCCCCAACTGGAAACATTCCTAAAATATGTGAAATGGTCTTCCAAAATCCTTGCCTCCTAGAAGCAACCTTTTTCCACCCTCTACTGGACAGACCTGTTTCTTTTCTTGGCAGTCCAGGGTAGGTTCAATGTTCTTCCCCATCACTAATGCCTTCTTGTATATTAATTCCTAGGTCTGTGACAACAGGGTACCACAAACTGGGTTACATAAATTAACAAAATATTGCTTCATCAATGTTCTAGAATATTCAAGTCTGAAATTCAAGTTTCAGAAGAGTCATGTTCCACCTGAAGATTTAAGGGAAGGATCTTTTCTAACGTCAATGATATATTTTAGTCAATTTCTTAAAAGATATAAAATAAAAAGATTAAACAAAAAAGATGGGAGATTATAGATGTCATGCCACAAGAAGATAACCAAAGAACCAAGCAGTAACGACATCCATCTTGAGCTGGCAAAGTCTTACTCCAGATCCAGTACTTGAACTTGTACTTCCCGCCACCTAAACTGTATTAAAGCATATTTTTTCTTTGCTACAATTACCTACATGTAGTATCTTTTTTTTTACCTGTAGTATATAATTAAGAAAGAATATAATCAGAAGAGAACTATTATTGGACTGGGTGACTTGAATTCTAGAGATTCTTTTTGGATAGCAGTATGTAGAGGCAGCACAAAGCATTCTGAACAGAGATTTTTCATGCCTTGCTTTATTTTCATGCTTATTACTCTAAGTGTAATATTTTAATATCCAATAATGTCAACAGCAAGTTCAACTCCCTAAAGAAGGACATACTGCTTTGTTCATATCCCCCCCTTGCAACCAGAAAGCACAAAGTCAGGCACATAGCTTTTCAGTAAAATGATACTGATTAAATGTTTGATTAAACTTAACTTTGAGTCTAAACCCCTGCTGAGTGAAGAAAGATTTCATTGCTGCCCCGCAGGAGAGGAACAGCTGTATTCTCCTCCCTTGAATAGATATCTTAACCTGTCCAGAAAGGGGAAATAACTATATCCGTACCAGGGAGGTGTTGGGAAGTTTAATTAGCCAGTGTTTATAATCTTCTTTGAAGCTGAAAAGTGCTAATTATGTTTTTCCCACTTTAAGATTCTGCATCACATAGACCATATCTTAAGAGCTCCTGAATTAGGAAACTTTTACCTTCACAAATTGAGCTGCGTAGACTTTGTAAACACATTTTCTAGGGGGAAAAAACGCCTTAGGGTTGACCAAGTCACTCTGTGAACAATGTGTGAGGATGAGGGATTTACAGGTGAATTTCTAAGAAAACGTGCTGACTCTGTTAATATCTTTAAAATGACAAGAGCCATCAAGGAAATATTTATTGCTCCATGAGGAGATAAACCCTTCTTCCCTAGGGATCTCCTGCTGACTTTCTTTGCCACTACTTTGACGGAATCAATGTCATAGCTCTCTTTGTAATTCAAGTATGGAACTGTTTCTTTCTCCATATCTAATTACTGTTGTTTTGTTCCTGTTAATGTACCTTGGAGTCAGAATTAACTCATAGTTGTCCCTTCAGTAGGTTTTCAGAAACAATAAATCACAAAGGAGGAGAATTTTCATCTTTCTCCTGTGGAACAGCTAGTAGAATAGAACTAGAACAACTTTTAATAACAAGGATACCAGAGATTCTAGGGAGTTACTAAAAGGAAAAGCAAAACAAAACAAAACAAATACAAAACACAAACAAACAAACTAACTAAAAATCCCTGAGACTTTATTGAAGAATGCTATGTCAAAATAATGCTCAAGTCAGTCTAGGAGGGTCTAGTTGGGAACAGTTCATGTCTACTCCTGCTCAGTCCATAAGCAGTTACACCGCCAACCCAAGGATCAGGCTTCTCTGGTGTTGTTCGAAATTCACTAGTGCCTCTGAGTGAGAAAAATGGATAATCTCTTATTGTGCAGTTTACAGTTTCTGAAAATCCACTGAAGGAAAAAGCTATGAGATTTTTTTTTTCTTCTCTATGGCAGTGAGACTTTTTTTTTTAATATCCATATTCTATGAAAGTTTTCATGGTGTGCCATCAAATCAGAACTGACCCACATTTGACATCAGAACTGACTCACATCTGATCCTCCAGTGGCTTTTCAGAGGCAGTAAATTACAATGGAAGAGATTACTCATTCAGTTATGGAGTAGGTGGTGGATTCCAACCATGTGCTTTTGGGATCACAGCATAATTTATTACCACTAGGCCATTTGAGCTTCTTCTGTAGGGGAGAGTCTTCCATCAAAGGCCATCTTCATAATTTTTGTTTCCATTTGGATAATTTGCCTGTTTTTTTTTCAGATGATTCATGTTGAGAACCTCCAATTTCTTCAGAAGAAATCTTGTTCCCTAATAATGCTCTGTGAGAGAAAAATAGGTAGTGTCCTTCCATAATATTTACTGCCTCTGAAAACCTCCTGGAGGGTCAAATATGGGTTGATTCCAGCTTGATGGTACATAACAACAAACAACATCTAAAAGTAAATGGCTTTACCATTGGTTTCAGTTTGCTCAATATTTTAAAATATATCTCACTAAGATCATTGCTAATGTCAGATAGATCCTGGCTGAAAGTAGGGAACACCAGAATGTCTATTTGTGCTTTATTGACTGTGCAAAGGTTTGATCATGACAAGTTGTGGCTGACATTGAGAAGAATGGGAATCCCAGAGCACTTGATTGTGCTCATGAGGAACCTACACCTGGACTAGGAAGCTCTTTGGTGTGAATGGAGCAGGGGAACACTGGATGGTTTAGAACTGGGAAGGAAGTGTGTCAGGGATGTATTCTGTTCAATCTGAGCAAATTATCTGGGACAGTGGACTCTATGAAGAGGAGTGTGGCATTAGGATTGGAGGGGAGACTCATTAATAACCTGTGTTATGTAGATGACACAATCCTGCTTGCTGAAACTTAGGAGGTTTTGAGGTACTTGATGCAGTAAATCAAGGAATGCAGCCTTCAATATGGATTGTGCCTCAATATCAAGAAAACAAAGATTCTTACCACTGGCAGTGTCATGATGGATGGAGAGAGTAGGTTGAAACTGTCAAGAGCTTCATATTGCTTGGATCTACAATTAACATCATTGGTACAAGCAGTAAGAAATAAGGAGATGCGTTGCAATGGGAAAATCTGCAGTTAGGGATATTTCCAAACTATTAAAGATTAGTGATGTCAGTTTGAGGCTTAAGGTGTATCTGATTCAAGCCATGGTCTTTCCGATTACTGGCTATGCATTTGAGACCTGGATAATGAATAAGTATGACAGAAAAAGAATCAACGCTTTTGAGCTGTTTTGTTGGAAAAGTATAACCCTCCTTTACAAACAGAAGAAATACAATAAATAAGCAGTTCTTGATTTTAAGAGATTCTAGTCAGAGAACAAAGGAAAACCTCTAACAGGCAAACTAGAATTAAAACAATTATCAGTGACATGTATATGGTATAAAAATTTCTTGTCCCATCATCTTTGACTCTACTCTGAGACCTATAGCCTTCTGAGTAATATGAGCTAGGGTTCTGGATGTTGTTATATGCCATCAAGTTCATTGTGACTCATAGCAACCCTATGTAAAACAGCTCTGAACTCTGCTCTATTCTGAGCCAATCTCACTGTCCCAGACACACCTACTCCCATTACTCCAGATACTGTGTCAATCCATCTTGTCTGGGGTCTTCCTCTCCTGTGCTATCTCTCCTCTTTTCTAAGCATGATGTCCTCCAAGGACTCGTCCCTCCTGACTACATGACTGACATATGTGAGACAGAGCTTCAAAATCCTTGCCTCCTAGGAGCAGTCTGGTTTCACCCTCTCCAGGACAGATCGGTTTGTTCTATTGTCAGTCCATGGTATATTCAATATTCTTCTCTAGCACTACAACATCAAAGCATCAATTCTTCTGTCATACTTAGTTATTGTTCCACTCTCTGATTCATAACAAGAAATGGCGAAGACCATGAATTGAATCAGGCACACTTTAGTCATTAGACTGACACCATTACTCCTTAGTACTTTGTACTTAGAACTTTGTGGAGGTCCCTGACAGCAGACTTTCTCAATGTAATTTGTCATTGATTTCCTGGCTACTGGTACCAAAAGTATTGATTGAACCTCCAAAAGAAACATTCTTCCCTAACTACCACAGTCTGTGCGTATACAAAAAGACAGGACCCTAAGTTTCTACTCTGATATCAACAAGGTGTCCCTCTTCAGTAGTTCATTGGGAATGTACTTTCTATGTACAACTTCTGCTCCAAACAGCAATTTACTAAATGAATATGAATTCTTATAAAAGCTTCCCAATAAGGTAGTAGAGAGGTGAGTTATTTAAATGGAGAATACCCTTCAACTACCAGAGGGCCACTGAATCTCTCATACCAACAAGATAGGTCTCTCAGATGTCTTTCTGAGGACTTTCAGCCCTTTTTCCTCCTAAAACAGAAGAGGGTCTTTGAGTGTGAGAATATAAACGTATATACAAAAAAGTCACTACAGAAAAGGGAAGAAATCTTGGGGTAAAACTGAAAAGCAACATTAAACTCCACAGGTCTCAAGATATAAGAATGATCTGAATAAAATGTGGTTGCAGAAACAAAGAAAGGTGCCACCCAAAGGTAATAAAGGAGGTCAGAATTGCTTCCACTGTGGAAAGCTG
>NW_006399826.1:7717812-7741599 GCF_000299155.1 Elephantulus edwardii
CTCCAGTGCATTTTAGAGGCCGTAAATCACACAGAAGGAGAATGCCCATCTTTCACCCACAGAGCAGCTAGCTGATGGATTGAAACTGTTTGTCTTTGAGTTAGCAGTACAAATCATCACCATGATGCCACCACACTGCGTAGCATCAGTACTATGAATCTAAAGACATAATTAGTAATATGAACAATAAAAGAGGGAAGTGAAACAGCATAAAATTTTGTTTATGTGATGCAGAGATTAAATTATTAACCAAAAAACAGGAAAATGTAATATTAGCCATTACATTAGCACAACCACTAAGAATTGATATGTTGTTGTTGTTGTTATGTGCCTTCGAGTCGTTTGCGACTCATAGCGACCCTATGCACAACAGCCCTAAACCCTGCTCTATCCTGCGCCAACCGCACTGCCTCTGACACACCCATCCCGATTACCCCAGTCACCTAATCAATCCATCTCATAGAGGGTACACACATACGTATATAAATGTAATATATAGTATATATTTTCACATATAAGGTAGGTTTGGTTGCCTAGTCTGCAGGGAGTTGGACTGAGAATTCAAAGGCCAAGTGTCTCTGATAGTTTGAATCCTTGACTGGATTTGTGAGCAAAAGAAGAAAATCTCCTTCCTTGATATAAATAGCCTTGGGAACCCAACAGAATGTCAGCTCTGAGTTTCTTCTGACTCAGTAAAAATGAGTGTATCAGAGTGTGTGCATATTACATAGATATATACATATATGTATTACAAAAGAAATGAGGGAGGGGAGACACTTTATAAAAAAATCAAGACAAAATAAAAAGTAGTACACGACAAAGATAAAGAAAGTTTAAAACACCAAAAACATGATGGCTGAATTAAGGCACTTATCATCAACAATTAGGGTGAATGTAAATAGATTAAATGTGTCAATCAAAAGCAAAGAGAGGCATTATAGATTAAAAATAATTTGAAACATGATCTAATGATATACTATCTTTAAGAGATACACCTTAAAACCAAGGATATATAAATAGATTGAAAGTGGAAGTATAGGGGAAAAGATTGAAGACAAATAATAGCCACAAGAGAGGTAGGATGACAATCTTGATATCATATACAATAGACTTTAAGATAAAATTTGTTAGAAGAGATATCAGACACTATAAGCTAATAGACTTTAACAGACATATATAAGATGCTCTTCTCCAAAATAGCACCTATATTCTAATCTTTTACATAGTTCATTTCCCAGAAAAGTTTACAAGTTGGATTACAAAACAGATCTGAATAAATTAAATAAAATCTAAATAAGGCAAATTATTTTCTCTAATAGCAATGGAGAAAATTCAGAAATCAGTTAGAGGAAAATAAATGAATAATACCAAAATATATGGACACTTAATAGCACATTTTTAGACTACAATTGTGGGTCAAGATAAAAATCAAAAGAGAAATTACAAATTGTATAGAATCAAATGAAAAAGAAATCACAGCACAACAAATCTTATGAAATACAATGAAGATATGCTCAAAAGGAATTTATACATGGAAGGATGAAAGAGCCACATAAAAGCCTAACATGACAACTCCAAAAACTAGAAATAGAGCAAACTAAGCCTAAATATGCTAGGAAAAAGGATATAACAAAACCAAGGCAAAAAACAGCAGAGGTAATAAATTAGAAGTTGATTCCTTCAAAAGATCAATAATATTGTCATTTTTTTGCTAAACTTGAAAAGGCTATAAAATGTATAAATATGAAGCATAAAAATGTAAAGAAGTGTTATCACAACTTTATTAGAAATAAAAACAATTTTACAAGTAGAATATTCTGTTTAACAACTAAGTATGTAAGTTAGATAAAATGAATAAATCGCTTTAATCATACAACTCATCCAAATGAATTAAACAGAAAAGAGAAAGTATTTACAGGTCCATACCACAATATGAGATCAAATCTCTGAATCAGATTTTTCTCTTGGAATTTCTGTGTTCTGTTTTCAGCTTTTTAAGGAAGCGCCAAACTGCCTTCCAGAGTGGTTGTACCATTTCACAATTCCACCAACAATGTATAAGAGTTCCTTTCTCGCCACATCCTCTTCAACATTTATTACTTGCTGTCCTGTTAAACTTTGCCACTCTTAACTGGAGTGAAATAGTACTTCATTGTTATTTTTATTTGCATCTCTTTTATTCCCAGTGATATGGAACATTTTTGCCATTTGAATAACTTCCTTTGCAAACATTCTTTCCATGTTTTATGCCCATTTTGTAATCGGGCTGAAAATCTTAACAAAGATTAGAATTAAAAGGAAATTCCTTGATATTATTCAAGACATATATAGGAGATGATAGTCAACATTATACTTAATGAAGAAAGCTAGGAGATTTTAACTGAAATTGGTAACAAAAGAAAGATACCTACTCTCATAAATTCTATTCAATATTAAGTCCCAGCCATTGTAACAAGAAAAAAAAGGGATTTCAATATTGGGGGGAAAGTTAAATAATCTATAGTCATGGATTATGTGTTTCTATATATAGATTTTAAAAAAAATCCACAAGAAAAATAATAAATAGAGAAACGACATTCAACCAGGTGGATTGACATAGTGACTATAGCCATGGACTTGAGTGTGTCAGAGATTGTAAAGTTGGCATCGAAAAAAAACAAGGTTCAAATATGTTGTTCATAGGGTCATTATGAGTTGTACTTGACTCAGTAGCACATAACAGCAATAGAGGAATTATTGAAAGTGAAAGGTTCAACGTCTGTATACAAATATCTTACCAGCAGTGAGAAAACTAAAGAGGAAATTATGGCAATGATTGCATTCACAATAGCATCTGAAAAAAATGGCTAGAAATACATTTAAGCAGGCATGTGAAGGACTTAGACAATGAAAACAATAAACCTCAGTTAAAAGATATTAAAGAAGACATAAATAAATGGAAAGATGTTTTACACTTATGGATTAGAAGACTTAATGTTACTAAAATGTCAATACTACTCATAGTGATCTATAGATTAAAACTATCCAATTAAAAACTCAAACGGCCTTCCTTACAGAAATAGAAAAACCAATTTTCAACATTATTTGGAAAAGTTGTTGTTATATATTATCCAGTCAATTTTGACTCATAGTGAGCTTATGAACAATGGATCTGAATCTTGACCTATCACACATCATCCTCATGAATTCTGATATGCTCAAGTCTATTGTTAGAGGGATCATGTGAATCTAGCTTGTTAAAAATATTCATCTTCTCTTACCTTCCACCTTTTCTAGAATGATATCTATTTCCAACAATTAGCCACTATTAACAACATACCCAAAATATATACGGAACTATGACACTTTTGCAACAAAAAGCCAAATACCCTAATAAAAAAATGAGTAGGGGATTTCAATAGACATTTTGCCCAAGGAAAAGTCAAATGACCACATGAAAAGATGTTCAGTCTTATTAGTCATTAGAGGTGAAAACAAAAAACACGATGATATTTTATTTACTTTCAAACAGAGTAGATAGGAGTAAAAAGCATTAACTGTGTAAATAAACAAATGGGAAAAATATCAACTTACTCATTGATGTTAGGAATGCAAAATGGTACCATCATTGTGGGAAAAAAAGAAAATAGAACTGGTGGTTACTCAGCAGATTAAAAATAAGACCATAATATGAACCAGAAATTCTACAACTATGTATATACTCAAAAGTCTCAATACTAGTGACTGAAACAGAAACTTTCATACCAGTGTTCTTTCTAATATAATAAGCAAAAGGTGGAAAGAAAGGAAATACCTCTCAATAGACAAGTAAACAAACAAAGCATAGTGTCTACATATGTTGGAATATTAGTCTGTGGAAGCAATAAAATTTTGTTGTATGCAATAATATGACTCAAGTTGGAAGACATTATTCAGAATAAAATAAGTAAACAAAAAAAGGACAAATATTGTATGACTTCACTTACATAAAAGAGAAAAAATGTATAGAAAACAAATTAGTAATTGCTAAGGGTGAGAGGGATGGAGAAGGGAAATGAAGTATCACACTGATTAAACGTGAGTTTGCAAAGCCAATTATTATAATTTCTATGAATAAGCTTTCTTTTGTGAAGAGTTGTATTACACATATATTTGAAATATGACCAAAACCCCCCAGAATAGCTACCAGATTATTTATAATCAAAAACCTCATAGAATTTGGTTCTACAGTTCGGAGGTAAAAGGTCATAGTCTCATAGAAGAAAACAGGTACTTAGTTAATTGGCCTAACAATACATTTTGTGTGTCTGTTTTATTTCTCATTTCTTTTGTATTGACTCAGGTATTAAAAGAGTTCATGTAACAATACAACTTAAAACAACCAGATTCTATTAAATTTGACCAACATAGAAAGTAGAGTCAGGGATACACTAGGAGAATATGGATCTTGTGACCAATTATCTCCATGGACAACTGCTTCATTTGTCATGAGACCAGAAGAACTGGATGTTGCTTGACTACTATTGATTAGTATTTTCTTCAAAGAATACTGTAGAATTCTGATCAAAAGAGACAAAATGTGCAAGAGAATTTCAAATCATTGTGGATATTGAATTTCTAAAGCTATTGGAACCAGATGAATCTATGAAGCTAAACTTTAAACTTCAAACCAAAAATATCCCCTGGAATTTTTTTCAAAAGCTCCCAATGATATTGCTGTTGGATGCTGACAAGTTTACTATGACTCATAGTGACCCTATAAGCAACAGACAAGAATGTCCACTATCGAAACTCCCCTTCAATACTGTGTTGGAATTACTTCCTAGAGCAAGAAAATAAGAGGCATCCCAATTGGCAAAGAGGTGGTAAAACTATTGCTATATGCAGACGATATATGGTGTACGTACAGAAACCCAAAGACTCAACAAAAAACCTTTTAGAACTAGTAGTACAATTTAGTAGAGTGGCAAGATATAATATCAATACACAAAAATCAGTGGGATTTCTTTTTTAGCAACAAAGAAAACATGGAAAGGAAACTAAGAAAGAAATATGATTACGATAGCCAACCAAAAGATTAAATACTTGGGAATAAACCTAACTAGAGACATAAAAAATTTTTATAATAGAAGCTATAAAACACTAACAGTAAGATATCTAAATAAATTTAAACATATGCCCTGTTCATGCGTAGGAAGATGCAACACTGTGAAAATGACAATTCTACCAAACCCAGTCTACATGTTCAGTGTAATCCCAACACCCATTTTTCGAAGAAATAGAAAAAGCAATTGGCAGGTTTACTTGGAAAAGAAAGAGACCCCAATTAAGCAAAGTTCCTCTGAAAAATAAAAGTGAAGTGGAAGGCACAGCACTTCCACATCTCAAAACTACTAACAACTGTAATAACCAAAATAGCATGTTATATCTGACACATAGGCCAGTGGAAAAGAATTGAAAAGCCAAGAATTAACCTATCTACCTATGATCAAATGCTAATTTTTAAAGTTAATTTTATACATTTTCCAAGTATTTGATAAGAAATCAAAACCAATAAATATGTAAATGATAACCTCTTCAACAAATGATGCTGTCAAAATTGGGTATCTAACCACAGAAAATTGAAACAGGAACCACAACCAATAGCATAAACAAAAACCAACTCAAGTGTATCAGAGACCTAATAGTAAACCACAAAACTATAAAAAATCATAAGAGACAAAACAGGACCAAACTTAGCAACTTAGTTGGTAAATGATTTGTTCTTTGCTAATACCTTTTCTGAAAAACGTAATAGATGATTATATACATGAACCTCATGTGGTGAATTACAGAGCAATCAGAGTTATTACATCTCTGCAAGAGCCAATGAAGAAGTTCAATACCAGTCATCAAAACGACAAGGGGTTGACTTTGAAATATTAATTACTCAGGTGGAGGTTAAAATTGGAGCTGAATAAAATGAATAAAAGTCCACAAGAAGGAAAATACTACTTTGAGTCCATCCAACTAAATTTGAAAGCCCTTTCAAGAGTGGATAGATAATGAACACTGCATTAGAACAGATGAGAGAAAGAACTGTCCTAAAGGAATATACAATTACATATCATATATACGACAACAATCTGGAACAAGGAGTACATTGTAGAGTGGATTGGGGGAGAAGAAGGAGGGAAGAAAATGTTCAACACCATTTGACCCAGCAATTCCACTCCTGGGAATATATCCTAAAGAGACCATAAATGACATCCAAGTAGATATATGTATACCCATGTTTATTGTGGCTTTGTTTACAATAGCAAGGAGTTGGAAACAACCTAAATGCCCATCAACAAACGAATGGGTAGAGAAGCTGTGGTATATTCGCACAATGGAATACTATACTGCATTGAAAAACAAGGAACTCATGCAATATTATTCAAAATGGGTGACCCTGGAGGACATTATGCTGAGTGAGGTATCTCAGTCACAAAGGGACAAATGCTATATGGTGCAACTGTTGTAGAATGAGGCTGGCATTGGGGTGGGGGTAAGACTGAAAAAAACTGGATGAAATATGTTTACGGCATTGAGGTCTATGGGGGAGAGAATAGTCTAAAAGTATTATATTTTAGGGCATTATTTTTATCGTAGGAGTATGCAATGAGGGTTGCAGAGTGGATTATATTTGGGGGTAGGGTGTGGGGTTTGGGGAGGTGCGGGGGGGATTGTGTACCAATGAGGGAGTTTTTCTTTTGCTTTTCAAGGAGAGGAGCAAATGGGGGGGGGGGGGTTGGTGCGGGGAGAAGGGTGCAACAATGAATGAATGGAATTCCAAAATCTCTGTAGATGTTCATTGAAATGAAAAATAAACAAACTAAATTAATAAAAAATAAAAAAATAGAGTTGATTAATTGTGTGCTAACAACTGAAGAACAAATGAGTTGTAGAATGACATCAAGGATGTTGACCATGAAGAAAGAAAAAGATAAGGTTATTACAAAGACATAATTGAAAGAACAAACCAAACTAGATACAAAAAGAAACTCTGATGTTTGCATTAGAATGCCAAAAGCCAAAACAGAGGGGGGAAAATGTTAAAGTAAAAGATGAGTAGAAAATTTCAAGGGGCAGCTGGAGAGGACAAAGTAATATAACAACATATGCAAAGAGCTGGAGTTAGAATTTCTCAAGTTGAAAGAACTGAGGAAAGTAAAAATAGTCTAGTTTAAATAGTAACGTTTGTCTTGCCTTGAATATTATACTTATTTGTGAACTATGTGAGATCAAAGTGGCAGTAGAAACTTAAAAGATTAGATAGAAAACGTATGGAGCAGTGAATTTATAACAGAGGGAGAATAACGCAGAAAAAGGATGAACATGATCGCATAACTCTAATAATTCAATTGATGTCACTAAATTTTACATGTATAAATGGGTGAATCAGTGTATTTTTTATATTTTAATCACTAAATAAGTGAAACAAATGATATCTGGACATTTACCCCTTATATTTGTGCTTCTCAAACAAAGCCATCCAGCCTTATGCTAGGTGAATGCTGTGAACAAACTTGTTTATCTTCTGGTCTCTTAGTGGACAAAGCTACACTGAAAATCCCAAAACCAGCTGTTCAAATGTGCCAGCTGCACCAGAGTAGAAATACAGCAAAGCCTTTGAAACCTCTGTAGAGAAACAGGTATGAACCAGTTCCAACTTAATAGCAACGAGTGAGTCAATGTATTAAATATGTATTATGGGATTGCATGACACCTTTGCTTGTAGGTTTCAGATCAAGGATAGACAGACAGCAAAGAAGAGAAAGAATCTGGATAAGTTAGTTTGACACAGTACTGGGTTAATGGAGCAGGTGTGTCAAAGTCAGTGAGACGGACCCAGGATAGGGAAAGGTTCAGAGCTCTGGTACATATGATCTCTATGAATCTCAGGTGACTGAATGGCACGTAAGAACAACAACGTGCCCCTGCGTCTTTTAGATTCTTATCAGCTCTTTTATACCATTATTCTTGTTGTCATTATTAGGCCCCAAAGGGCAAACACGAACATAGTGAGCAAAAGAGTTCCTTTGGATGGTTTGTTTTGTTCTGAGTTTTTTTGAAAATAGATGGCTAGACCTTTTTTCCTAATTTGCTTTTGTCTGGAATCCCTCCTAAGCCTTTTTGGTATCATAGCAACAATACCAGCCACTACTGTGAACAGGTTGTGGTTAAAATTGAGATACATTGGCCTGGAATCAAACCCTGATCTCCTGCAGGAAAGGCAAAAATTCTACCTCTGAATCACCACTGCCCCCTGCTGTTACTATACTTAGGTGGAAAATTTGAAAAGTCTTAGAGCGATGCACAATGCATTTTTAGATGTTCTCTGATCATCGTTCATTTTATCATCTTTCTTATTAGCCATCTTTGCTTATTTCAAGTCTATTGCTGGGATACAAATCCTCGTGGAAAATGGGTTTGGGTGATTTTAACTTTATCCTAGAATATTGCTATCATGTGCCATTGAGTGAATTCCTACTGTCATTGAACTCCTGTAACACAGAGTCTAACTTTCTCATGGTGTTTCCTAGGATGTAATGTTTACAGGAGGAGCAGATTTGCAGTTCTTTCCACCTTCAAAGAATCTTTTCAGTTCAAACGACCAACCTTTCAGTTAGTTGCTTAAGCAACGTGCTCCAGAGTACTTTTATTCTAGGATTAAGGCCATGAGTGGATTAATCCCACTTTTCCAACATACTAACAATATTGTGGTAGAGAAAGGTTGCATACACGTTTGTTGTGTGCATGTGCATAAGTCTGAATACACAGTGATGTGTAAAAATAAAGAAGTATAACACTATATCTGATACATCACATGTTCATAACAATAAGTATATTGTAACAACATATAAAAATAAAAACACATTGTAAAAATAAAGAAGTATCACAATACATCTAAAACATCATAACCTGCTGAACACTCATAAAAGATACACAATAGAATTTGGGAATTTGGAGAAACCGGCATTCAGTTAGCTCATTTATTTATGATTGGAGTGCGGTTTTTTACTCAGAATTTTTTGTTTTTGTTTTTCTCCAAGAATTGCTCTTGACCCAAGTAAGAGATTATGAAAAAAATACCTGGTGGAAGGCAGCATTGTCTTAGCTTTGAATATCCTAATTTCACTGGCATTCTTAGTAGTTAGATCAAACAATCCTATACAAAGTGCTGAAACGCCCTACCTTATTGTTTCGAAGTCAATTCTGGGACTCTGGTTTCCAGGCTTACAATTTTTGAGTGATTAGCTTTCCATAAAATTTGTTAGACTGCTTAATGATTTTAGACTTTCTGAAAGTTGTCTCTGGACTTCTCTGTTGGCCAGATTGCATTAATAATTCATTGTTGTTGTTGTTGATGCCTTCAAGTCAAGCAGGACTCATAGCAACCCTATGAACAAAAGGACTGAAGCCCCTCTACAACTATTGGCATTTATCAAAGTTCATAGTCAATTACTTAGTCATAATACCCCTTTCTTCAGCTTATTATAAGTTGTTACGAGGCCTCTTTGTATGATTGATGAGGCTGTACTTGTAACAAGAGAAGGTTGCCTATCTTTATGCCCTAGAACTACTGGTGAATTCAACCCCTCAGAGACACACATCTTTTAGTTAACAGTATAGTATGCTTTCAACTATGTTACCAGAACTCCTATTGTAAACATTGTCATGAGAGACATTTTGCAGTAGGAGTGGGGATGTAAACAGGAGAGAAGGACAAGAGGTACTTTTGAGAGACCAACTATGTCTGCCTTCCTGATATTTCCTTTTCTTCCCAAATATCTCTGTGGCATTTGCCAGTGGCTTACTGTTTCTTGGTGATAACATAAAGGAAAATATGAGAATGCTAATTAGGAGCTCTGGTGGCATCTGGTGGTTTAAATCTGCCAGATGCTCTGAGGGAGAAAGATGGGCAATCTCCTCCTATTACAATTTATAGCTTAAATACCATAGCTTATACCCAGTGGAAGGCCACTATGAGTTGGAATTGACTCCCCAGTAGTGGGTGAATGAGTTAGATTGCAGTGAATCTGGAATTTTAAAAAACGTTAAATAGTAATTCAGATTTTCCCTATTTTCTTCTAGTGAAAAATTTAAATTCATTGCTTCTTTCTCTTTAATTAAGTCTTTCTAGGAGTAGAATGCTTGTGAATGTGGAGAGGGGATGGAAAAGAGAGGAAGACTCTGGATCAGCTAGGCTGAACCATAACTGTGGCAATAGACTCGAATGTATCGGAGATTGTAGGAGGCACAACATAGGGCAGTGTTCAGATCGGTTGTTCATAGGGAAACCAGGAGCCATACTCGATGTGGCACCATCTAACAACAACTCAGTACGTTACTAAATTTACCTAAGAGTGATCAACAGATTCTGTTTTTCTGCTATCTTGATCCTAAACTCAAACCTCATCAAGTATGCACACATAGTCCAAGCCCCAGCAGATGGTAGGAAGTAGTTGAACTATTTCACCACATATTATATGGATCAATAGACATCCACTCTGCCATGGATTAATTTGAACCATTGATTATACTACTTCAGTTCAGTCTGTTCTGTACATCTTTCAAAAATATTTATGTTGAGTAAACAAACAAACAAACTCTATAAACCAAGATAAGGAGACAAGCTAAGAGAAAGTGAAAATTACTTAAGGATTATTTTTTCTAGGCAGAAAAATAAAGATATTTCATTCTGACGAATGGGCAAGAAACCAAAATGGAAAGCCATTATATTATTTTCTCCTCACCTGTTGTCTTAGATCTTCTCTCCAGGAACAATTAATTGCTTTCTATCTGCACATATGGCTCTATAATTTCTCAAAACACCATTTAGTTGACTGAATTTGTGAACTTTCCAATTCTAAAGAGTCAGGATCTCTGAGTAACTTTCTAACGTAAATTCAGTATTGGTCTGATCCAGTGCTATTGATGTCTCACAGACTGTCTTAAACCTTCCCTTGTTTGTTGTTGTTGTTTTTTAATGATGTATTGGTATGATTGAATGTATAAAACTCATTGGTATCTGAGTGTCAGTCATGAAATCTATCAAACAACTTTGACTCAGTGGTCTTGAGTTTGAAGAGAGTCATGAACTTCCATTGCTACAGATTTCGCAGTCCAATGATCCTAATATACTCAAATGTATCGGGGGAGGGGCAGATATTAAGTTACACACTCTCCTAAAGAGTGTTATATTGGAATCAATATTTCATTAGCACTCTCCAGAGCTAATGATTAAACCATACACCAGCTGGACCCAATTCCCTGCAGTGAGTCATTGACATTTGCACCGTGGCCTGTGAAATAATCTGCCCTTTTAAAGGAATGAAAAAGGTTAACCCAGACCCTTGTAAACCTTTATCAATGAGTTGACATCATTAAAATCTGCCCAGTCCATTTTAGGGCAGTCAATCAAACATAAAAGTCCCCAGAGCATTATACTCTTGATTTTTTAAACTGAGAAAATCAACCCAACAATCTCTTAAAATATAAGTATTGTTTAAGGACCTAACATGTGCTATGACAATACAAGGGCTGTGTCAGATAGATAAAATAGACCTTATGCTTGCCCACAAGATACTAGTATGGTAAAAAGTCACATTAAAATCTCAGAATAAGATAAAACTCTTAAATATGAGTAAAATACCAAAACGAAGAAACAAATGAAAACTTTGGTCAATGAATGTGTCAGAGATTGTGACATTGGCAAAGGATAGAACAGAGTTCACGGGTCTGTTGTTCATAGGGTTACCAATTCGTTATACCTCAACAGTACCTGCCAATAACAAACAACAACAGTGGTCACGGAACATTGCTTCTTACCCTTCAAAACTTAAATGTTGGATGTATTTTCTCTCTGAGGCAGTTGATGATATAACCAATGGACATTAATCTTGAATCTATTTCAAAAAATTGTTAAGATTCCACAGAGCAGATGAAAGAGAGAATAATGTATGGGAATGGAAATGGATAAGACGAGGAAATTGGAAGACACTTGCACAAAATACTTTCTCATAGAGCTATTTCTGCACACCTGAGTCTGACTACCGCATTTTGGGGAGAAAGCATCATTGTGTGTGCTAGAAGTAAAAAGTATTAGTACAGCATATTGTTGTGTACCCTGAGTGACAACACACCCAAAACTGGCCCTCTAGTGGGTTTTCAAAGGCGATAAATCACACAAGAGGAGATCTTCCATAGAGCAGCTTGTGGTTTCAAAACACAACCCTCTGCATTGGTTGTGCCAAAAGCTACAGTTTGCAGTGACGGTTGGAGAAATCTCAGTTGAAGCACATTGTGAAAGGATAAGTGAGAGCAGGCAACTTGAAAGCCCACAGGTGTGTCCTGCCGCCCTAACCACACTTTACCTCTCTGGGCTCTGCAGGTGCGCGCACATCTACTCTCCGATAGGTAAGCTGCTCTTTCCCAGAAGGGCTTCACTCCCAAGCTTCGTTCTCACTACTGAGATAACTACCAGGTTGCTTTTAGTAGCTTCCAAAACACTTGCATTTCTTGAATGCTTCACTCGCAGGCTTCCACACCTCCCACAGGGCATCAGCTAATTTTTCATTCGTCCAAGCCCTCAGAATGACAGGTCCCACAATTAGCCTTTCCCAAGGCTTCCTTCTTTCTTGGCAGTAGGTGTGGTGAATGTCAAAATCTCATCCTGTTAGCAGACTTGGTTTAGTATTAAAAGCTTTGTCTATGACAGCAAACAAATGTTTGGGGGCGTGGAGGGGCAGAAGTGTCTTAAGGGAGATGACTAGGCCATTTTCTCCCCCTACATGCAATTGTGGAGTGTGAGAGAAAAAGCTTCATCTAGTCCGACCCCATCATTCTCCTGAAGAAGACACATAGAAACTCAAGGGGATTAATGTCTATTCCAAGATAGGGCATAAATTAATGAGCAAAGTAGGATTGGCATCTTGCTGGAAAACTGTAATTCTTGAAACACAAAAATCATTATTTCCACATCTTTGAAACTCCCTAGTGCCTAAAATAGTGTGTTTCTCTTAATAAAGAAGGCGCTTACTTATTAGGTGAGAAGTCCCACCAAATTCCTAGATATTTTTTTCCTGTATTTTAAAGATTCTGAAGAAGTAAATTATAGTCAAGGATTTCTTTTTTGACTGAAGTTCTCAAAATGTTAAATTGGTTCCTAGTATCATCTTGATTAAGTTTTTTTCTTTACTATAGATTAGGTCGCTCTTCAGTACTCTTGAGAGGACCCTCACAGCTGACTTTCCTAATGCAATTCGTCTCTTGATTTCCTGGCTGCCTCTGGAGACTAAGGTGCTCCTGACCCAGGCGATAGTCTTTGCAATTATGTGCTATGAGTCAGAGAGTTGGGCAGTGAATAGGGATGATAGAAAGAGAATTGATGCCTTTGAGCTTTGGTGCTGGAGAAGAGTGTTGAATATACCACGGACTGTTAGCAGAACGAACAGGTTTGTCCTGGAGAGGGTGAAGCCAGAGTGTTCCTTGGAGTCAAGGTTTCTGAAGCTTCGTCTGACATACTTAGGGCATGTTACAAGGAGGGATTGGTCCTTGGAGAGGGACATTATGTTTGGCAAAGTGGATGGGCGGCGCAGGAGAGGAATACCTTCAATGAGATGATCGATTCTGTGACTGGAGTGGTGGGAATAAGTGTGTTTGAGATGGCTAGGTTGTCACAGAATACAAGGGAGTTTAGAGCTCTTGTACATAGGGTCACTATGTGTTGCAAGCAACTCAAAGGCACATAACAACAGCAACAACAACAACATAGATTAGGTAGCACCCTATCATTTGTGCTGCTAATCAAAAGATTGCACAAACTCTGGAATTTTGAAACCAGAGGGAACTATAAATGTAGAGAGGATTTTGTTTGGTTTATTTGTTTAGTTTTTATCACATAGCTAGAATGGAGAAGAGATCAAAACTGTCAACAACGTCATCTTACGTGGATCCACAAGAGTCAGGAAATAAGGGGATGTATTGCACTGGGTAAGTTTTCAGATAGGAACCTCCCCAAATTATTGAGGAGTAAAGATGTCAGTTTGAGGATTAAGGTGCATTTGATTCAGGCCATGGTTTTTCCAATCACTTGCTATGCATCTGAGAGGTGGACAATGAACAGGGATGACAGAAGAAATGATGCCTTTGAGTTGAGGTGTCGGAGAAGAACACTGAACATCCCATGGTGGATTGTCAAAAGAACAAATAAATGTGTCTTGGAGAGGGTCCAGCCAGAGTGCTCTTTGGAGGCAAGAATAATGAGGCTTTGCCTCACATACTTCAGGCATGTGACTAGGAGGGGATATTCCTGGAGACAGACACGATGTTTGGAAGAGTGGAGGGTCAACGAAGGAGAGGAAGACCATCAACCAGGTGGATTGACATGGAGACTGCTGCAATTGGCTCTGGTGTGTAAGGAACTGTGAAGGTGGCACAGGATAGGACAGGGTTCAGATCCACTGTTCATAGGGTCACTATCAGTCCTACTCAACTCAAAGACATCTAACAACAACAGGATTCATCTACTTTCTCCTTCAGATTTTTCAGTTACTGCTTCAAATTCAGATATTTGTTTTAAAGTCAGGTTGGATACTTTCCTTGGAAAACAAGAACTACATTATCTCTCTGTTCTATCTTTTTTAATCTCTTGGAGGTTGTTACTGATTCATTAAGCCTTCCACCTTTTTATCCTTATCACTGACCTTTATGCACAAGTGTCTGCCAGTCTGATATGTTCTGGTCATCCAAGCATTCCCAGAGAAAGTGTTTGAAGAAAAAAAAAATCAATCATGAAATCCATATGTATCAGATATTCTTCAGTATTAGGTATGTGGAGGGTATGAAAAGTCCAAGACATAATTTGTGTCTTTAAAACACTTTAAATGTTCCAATTATAATTCCATTCTTCAATGAGATGGAAAAGGCAATCTCCAATTTCATTTGTAATAGAAAGAGGCCTTGAATAAGCAAGGCATTCTTTAAAAGAGCAACAAGGTAGAAGGCACCTCACTCCCTGATTTAAAATCTTATTACACTGCTGTGGTGGTCAAGACAGAGTGGTACTGATACAATGACAGATACACAGATCAATGGAATAGAACTGAAAGTCCAGAAATCAGCCCATCTACCTATGGTAAACTGATATTGACAAGGAGATGAAATCAATTAATTGAGGAAATGACAGCATTTTAAACAAATGGTGTTGGCAAAATCAGAAAACCATTTGTAGAAAACTCAAACAAGACCCACACCTCACACCATGCACAAAACCCAAGTCAAAGTGGATCAAGAACCTAGGACGAAAACCAAAAACTATAAACTTTATTAAAGAAAATATTGGAGGAACTCTTGAAGCCCTAATCCATAACATAAGCAGTCTTTTAAGAATCCTAAAAAACCTACAACCAGGGCTAGATAAAAGAGATCAACAGGACTTTCTAAGAATAAAATCCTTTTGCACATCCAAAAACCTCTCCAAAAGAGTGAAAAAGGGAACCACCGACTGGGAATAAATAATTGGCAATGTCGTGTCTGATAAGGGACTTATATCTAGAATTTATAGAATACTCGACAGCCACAAGATAAAAGTAAACAACCCAACTGAAAAATGGGCACAGGATATGAACAGACACTTCACCAAAGAAGACATTCAGATGGTGAACAAACACATGAAGAAGTGTTCAAAAATCCCAAGCTCTAAACAAGATGCAAATCAAAACAATTGTGAGATATCATCTCACCACAGTAGAAATAGCAAAATTCAACAGGGCAGCAAACAGCAAATGCTGGTGAGGTTGTGGAGAAATTGGAACATTTATTCACTGTTGGTGGAAGTGTAAATGGTGCAACCACTATGGAAGGCAGTATGTTGTTGTTACTGTTAAGTGCTGTTGAGTCACAGGCAACTCATAGCGACCCTATGAAGGGGCGTCCCCAACGCTTGGGTGTCTCTCATCCTCTCTCCATGTTCATAGGGTTTCTGGAGGCAAGCTATTACGGAAGTGGATGCCACTCCTCCTTCCAAACTTGTTTTAATCTGGGAGCTCCACCCCACTCTCTGTCCACATTGGGTAACCAGCCATTAATGCATTTGACACACATCAGTGTCACAGTGTTCGGCCTCACAGCAACCAAAAGTGAAAGCGGTACAGCAACTTGTACACCAGGGCTATACGACCTAGAGGAATGTCTGAACAAAAACAATGAAAGACAGGCCTGAGGGCAGCGGATTGCAAGTCACCGACCTTCGGCTTGGTAGCATCCATGGAAGGCAGTATAGAGCTTTCTCAAAAAGTTACAAATATAAATACCATTTGATCTAGCACTTCCACTACTGGGAATATACACTAAAAAAAAAAAAAAACCAGAACTGCCACCCAAGCAAATATATGCACACCTATGTTTATTGCTGTTTTGTTCACAATGGCAAAGAGTTGGAAACAGTCCAAACGACCATCAACAAATGGATAGAGAAGCTGTGGTATATTCACCCAATGGTATACTATAATGCATTGAAAAACAAGGAACTCATGAAATATTATATAAAATAGATGACCCTGAGGACATTATGCTGAGTGAAATATCTCAGTCACAAAAGGACAAATACTGCATAGTGCCATTGTTGCAAAACAGGACTGACATCAGAGGTGGGGGTGGGACCTAAGAAAAGAGGGAATAAATAATATAGAGTGCATTGAAACAAATGAGGGAGATAATTGTTTTAAGGAATATAGGATTATGCAATTTTTTTATGACAAGATTACAGAAAAAGAAATGAATAGTAAAGTGGACTGTGGACTTGGGGGAAATTGTATAACAATGAAATGACTTTTAATTCTTTTAAAAGAGAAAAGCAAATGGGCTGGAGGGGTGGACAGGGAGGAAAATGTGCAACAATGAATAAGTGAGGGAAATTAAGTGGCATGAACATACTGTAAAAATCTGTATGTTGCATTAAAAATAATAAACGTGCAAAAAATAAGAACACTTTGAATTTGACAGACGAGTGAAAATTTCATAAAGATTTAAATGCTAGCACAAAAAAGTATATGATGTGATGGAAAAAATAAAATATGATTAGTTTATATGTAAACAACAAACAGAATTAGAAAGAATTCAGTGGCATAAAGTGAGAAAGTTCTCTAGAATAGTAGAGATAAGAAATAAGTGTACGGATCAGACTAATAAATCAACAAGAGGAGTGAAAGTTTTCTAGGGGAAAAGAACACTGGGCAAAATTACAGAGGAAGAAATACATAAGGTATAATTTGATGTGAGTGATCAGATAAAATTGGTTATAGAAAAAAATAATGTCCACAAGAATAGCGGACAGGTTAATGGACCAGCAGTTGGGACCAATTTTGGTATATGGGCTTACCAAGCAACCAGTCCCTAGCTGATATTACTCTTAAAAGATTTATATTATCACAGAGCAATCAGATAAATAACTTATAGAATTATTAAATACTAGTTTAAAGGTATGTGGAATCATATTACAGGCTCTGAGCCAACTCTAAAATAAATTTTCATAAGCTTTTATATTCAAGAATGACTTCCAATGAGAATTAGAGCTAACACCTAAAGAGAGAACATTGTAAAGATAATTAAGAAAGTTTTAGACTTTTTTTTGAGGGGGGGGGCTAGGTGTGTTCAAGTTGACAAGCATTCACAGAGACCCTGTAAGCAAGAGAGTGAAATCTTGCAACTTTGT
The DNA here is from genome assembly GCF_000299155.1 of Elephantulus edwardii. Classification (NCBI taxonomy): domain Eukaryota; kingdom Metazoa; phylum Chordata; class Mammalia; order Macroscelidea; family Macroscelididae; genus Elephantulus; species Elephantulus edwardii. The sequence goes on from NW_006399826.1 coordinate 7,735,532, forward strand.
CATAATCTTGGCCGTGGTTAAGTCCACTGTTGCCGTCATTGTGCCAATACATTTCTGTGAGCATTTTCCCTCTCTTTCGTGGGCCTTCTCTTTCTCACAGTGACTTCTTTGTCCAGGGACTCTTTCCTTCTGACAACATGCACAAAATATGTGAAAAAAAAACTTTATTTTGTTTTATTCATTCCTTAGGAGGACTTACTTAGTCCTCCTTTTAGTAACGAGAAATAAGTAACTAGCTTGCAACCTTTGAAAATGATAACTTATGTATTCTCCACAGTGTGAAAGGAGAACACACACATGGTAAATTTTACAGTTACGCAGTTAGGGTTTATGGAGGCCTCACTACAAAATACATGCTCTACTAAATTTCATCTTCTTTTTTTGCATTTAATAATTAGTGATTTTTAAACATGTCAGCTTGAGTAAATACTAAACGTTTTACAAGTAGAGAGATAGACAGAACTTCACAACGAGATCTCTGTATGCCTCAGATTTCTTCATATTCATGAGCCAATGAGAGGAATGATTAACTTGTATTCTCATATCCCCTAATCTAAAACACCCACTGTAAAAAAATATGAAAAGTTATGATGTAGGGAATTCTTTAATGTATTATATGTAGACCAAATGAAATAAGAGTCTTAACTGCATCAATCTAAATTCAAAATAGGATAAATTATAGATATTATGAAAAAGCAGTCCTTAGTGGCACAGGTAACTTGTGGTTGCTGTGGAGCTGAACACTGTGACACTGATGTGTCAAATGCGAGAATGGTTACCTATGGTGGAAAGTGTTTGGTGGAGCTCCCTGACTAAAACAAGCTTGGAAGCAGGAGTGTCATCCACTTCTGAAATAGCTTGCCTCCAGAAACCCTATGAACCTGGAGAAAGGATTAAAGTTATACAACTGTCCATGTCTTTTGGTCAAAGGGTCACTATGAGTCATCTATGACTCGATGGCACTAAACAACAACAACAGTGGCACAGGGACTAAGCACTAACCAAAAGATTGGTGGCTCCTCTCCACTGGCCTCCCTCTACAAGAGAAAGAAGTGACATTCTGCTTCCTAAAAGATTAGAGCCTTAGAAACCCTATAAGGAAGTTCTAGTCTGCCCTAGAGCAGGGTTATGAGTCTGAAATAACTTGATGGTAATGGGTTTAGTTTTTAAACATAAAGAAATATTTCAGAGAGGAATTGTCTAAGGGGGGTTAAATCCAAGGAAAGAAGCTCAAGGCCGCAGACTTATTTTGTTCTTCAGTAACAGAGATAGAAACAATGGAAAGAAAGTAAGAAGCTGCTCATGCCCATTTCATTGCAAAGACATGTTTGTTTTATATAGTTTATATACTTATTCACTTTGTAGGGTTTTTTTTATGCTAGTAAAAGAACTCACATGCACCTTTCATTCCGTTCCAAAGATAGTAAATCGCAGCTTAGTAACTTCCATGTAAACGCTCCTGCCTACTCTCCAGGATTACTTACAGGCAAATCGTATCATTTAAATTCTATATATTCAAGTTCATCTCTAAGATGTAGGAGCTCCTAACATGTACAAACAGAAAACTGACTACTGTAATCAATGCTGAGCATATCAACAGTGTTAGAAAAAGAAAATAACACCAGGGATATTTTGGTGGAATATAGTCCGTGGGGAGTTTTGCTACTCATCCAAAGGCAGTACTTCTGTTGATCAAATCTTCTAGTGAATCCTTGGAAGAAAGATAGGAAATCCTCTCCCAAGAAATTTACAATCTTGGAAAACCCTTTGGAGGGTCACCTACCAGTTGGGTGTTGTGTATGCACCATAATCTCTCAACCCATTTGATTGTGATTGGATATTAGGGATGTTGGACATTATATTGCCTTTCATTAACCTTTTTTACTTGAAGACCACTAAATTATATCAATCTTTTTTTTTTATTTCTGCTGTTGTTGATGTTATAAATTTTATTCTTCTCAAATAAGGAAGTTTTCTATGAAACATTTTCATAGTTCTGGAGATCTCCCTTCTAATAGGAGTAGTAATAAGGTGGGAAATATATGACTGAATATGATTATATCTGTCTTCTCTAGTTTTACCTGCTATTTTTATCTAGATATAATCATTTCTTTGTCTCTAGGTTATACTATTTTGCTCATTTTGGTTTTATTCTCAGGAAATCATCTTTCAGTGTAGGATTGTCCTTGAAGGAAATTTTACCTGGTCTGCATTGAGTGTTCACACTACCAAGGTAGTTCCAAGCATTTCGGACTTTCTTATGATCCTCTGAAACTCACCTGTGAATTGTCTTGTTTGCTCCTTGCCAATTTATTTGTTGTTCTGATTGTTCACACTTTTCCAGTGACCATTTTCTATTTTATGCTTTCCCTTTTTCTCAGTGCCTTAGATGTCAATTGCTTTTGTCCAAAAGATGATACAAGGCTATTCTATCATATCTCAACTTAGTATTGCACCATGAAGTTTTCATTTTCTTATTCTCATTGTTCTCTATATAGATGTTTTTTTTCTATCTCTCTCAGAAAACCAAAGATTCACAAAAATTTACAAATTGTTCCACTAATTTCAGTGTTGTCCTAGAAACATTCATTGCAGACACTATACTATGTAGAAAATTTGAGCTGTACTGGATAATTTAATATGACTTTAGTAATAACCGTCTTTGTTACTGTCATTACATGGCTGAGTTTGTTGTTGCTAGGTGCTGTTAAGAAGACTACAACTCTAGTGACCCTGTTGTTGTCATTGTTATGTGCTGTTGAGTCGCTTGCAACTCTACCCTATGGTGACCCAATCTATGTACAACAGCCATAATACGAACAGCAAATATGTACCTTTTCCTATCTTGCACTATCACCACAATGCTCATCATACTCCAGCAATTGGAAGGGAGCTGCCAGAAGTTCAAGCTGGATTCATGAGAGAATGTAGCAAGAGGAGAGGGGTATCATTCCTGATGTCAGATGCATTCGTTCCTGGAAGAAGAGAATACCAAAAGGATATTTAATTGTGTTTTATTGACTATGCAAAGGTATTATCACTGTTTGAATTATAACAAATGGTGGATAATATTGAGGAGAATGGGGAACTCAGAACACTTAATTATGCTCATGTGAAACCTACATATAGAAAAAGAAGCAGCTGTAGTTTGAACAGAATAAAGGAATGCTGCAGGGTTGAAAAATCAGGAAAGCTGTGTGTCAGGATTGTAGCCTCTATTCATACTTGTTCGATCTATATGCTAAACAAATAATGTTTTTTTAAAAAAAATTTTATTACTTTTCTGTGCGTGTACCGTCAAATCAGATCTGACTGGTACAGGAGGAGATTGTCCCTCCTTCACCGGCAGAGCATCTGGTGGATTTGAACCGTGCGCCTGTGAGATTGTAGTTGCAGCTCCTTACCACTAGGCCACCAGAGCTTCCCTCAAATAATGTTTTTTTAACATTTTAACATATGAAGAATAATGTGACATCAAGATCAGAGGAAGATTCATTAACAACATGCATTATGTCGATGCAACTTTGCTTGATGAAAGTGAAGAGGACCTGAAACACTTGGTACAGAAGATCAAAGACTAGAGGCTTCAATATGGATTACAAATACAGATCAAGAAAATAAAAGTCTTCACAATTGAACCAACAGCAATATGATGATTGATGGAGAAAAAAATTGAAATTGTCAATGATCTCATTTTCGTTATATCCAATGTTAACATCTATGCTGATTGCAGATACAAGTGAAATGAAATCAGTAGCAGTGAAGAAAATAAACAACTTTTTCATTGAAAAAAGTCTGCTGCTGTCAAGGACCTCTCTAAAGTGTTAAAGAGCAAGGACTTCAGTTTAAGGACAAGTATGGCTGATCTAAGTCATGGTCTTTTCCGTTACTTCTTAAGAATCTGAAAGTTGCAATGGACAGTGAATACAGATCATAGAAAAATAATTATGATGTTGAAAAAGAGTACTGGATATCCTATCGACTGCCAAAAGAATGAACAAGACTCATGGAAGAAGGGCAAGCATGGATATCCTTAGAGACAAAAATGATGAAATGCTTTGGATATGTTGCCAGAAGGATCCAGTCTCAAAACAAGATATTATGCTAGGAAAGACGGAGTGTGAGAGAAGACACTCAGCAAAACCAAGTGGCATAGTGACTGTAACCCTAAGATCAAACATATCAGAGATGTTGAGGACGATGCATAATAAAGGAAGATTCAGATCTGTTGTTCATATGGTATGAGTTGTAGTTGACTTAATGTCACATAACAATAGATACAAGCAGATGAGTAATTCTGATCATTTCAATGATTTTTTAGTTAGCAGTGGGAATAAGTTCTAGTTTTTTTGGTTTCAGAGTTGAAGACTGAAGTTCCCATAGTCCATTTGCTTGCTGTCCAATTTGGTTGTTGTTTCTGTTATTGTTTTTGTTGTTATGTGCTATCAAGTCACCTGCGACTCATGACGACCCTATGTACAACAGCCTTCAACCCTGTTCTAATCTGTGCCAATCTTACTATCTCTTACACACATACCTCCATTACCCCAGTCACTAAATCAATCTATCTTATCAAGAGTCTTCCTGACATCCCTCTTCAAGTCAGAAAGGACTCATATTTGACCCTCCTTTAGGTTTCAAGATTTCCAATCTTTTTCCTCTGTAGATTTACCGAGGTAAGCTGTAGAGATTCATACACCTAGAGAGATGTGGCCTTTAGGGTAACAGCACAACTTTCTATATACTATGGGAACACATTAATAAGTTTACACTGCATTCAGCTCTATATGTAGAGATACAGGTCTTCCAATCCTATATGGTTGTGGATGTAGTCTCTTTCATCTACATATAGTTCTTCATCTACTTTTGAATGTTGTAAATAAGATACATAATAGATAATAGGAATCTCTACATAAAGCTAGACTGCAGTTTTTGATCTTTGGCAGTAAGTGCTTCATGTCTTTTTCACTTTTTGCAAGCAAGATTTAGTCCTCTGCATAAGACAAATTATTTATAAATCTTCTCCCAATACTGACGCTACATTCTTCTTCATATATTCCAGCTTCTCAAATGAGTTGCTCAATATATAAATTTAATAACTCTTTAAAATGATATAATTTGTACACACTTTTCCTGATTTTAAACCATATAGTGTTCCCTTGTACTGTGTGGACAACTGGTTTTTTTAGTGGATTTATACGTTAGGTGTTGTTAACTGCCCTCAAGTTGAATATGACTCATAGCGACCCTATGAACAACAAACCTGAACCCTTTCCTATCCTGTGTCATCCTTTTCATCTCTGACACATTAGAGTCCGTTGCTGAAGTCACTGTGTCAATCTATCTCTTTGGAGCCCCCTTCTTTGCTGACTCTTCATCTTTCTAAACATAATGTCTCTTTTCAAGGAATAGCCTCTTTCAGCTACATGTCCCAAGTATGAGAGAGGAAATTTAGCCATTTTTGCCTCCAGGTCGCATCATGGCTGCACTTTCCCCAAGAGATATCTGTTTTTCTTTTGGCAATCCAAGAAAGACCCTTTAATTATTCAGAACTTTGAAATGCATTTGTTTATTTTTATGTTTTCAAAGAAATTCCTTTATCCACAATAAATTAATGTGTATTTTCCATAAAGGATTATAATACTTTCTGGATTTGTAATGTTATGACTATTTCCATATGCAGTTTTGCGATTATAGATATGACACAGAGAAGTTGACCATAAGAATGTTGTTCACTTGACAAAATCACAGGGCAAGTGTTTGCAAATTGCTCAAAAGTATTACTGTTAATTGAAATATTTGGTAATTTAAGTCCATCTAGCAGAGTTTTTAAAGAAAAGTTTGGTGATCCATTTGTAAAAATTCAGCCATTGATAACCCTATGTAACATACTTCCATTCCAACACACATGACCTCAGGAAACAGAATTGATGGAAATAGGATACAGTTATAATCCGCAGCACATTACATCTCACAGCAAAGGTAATAAGGAAACACACACACACACACACACACACACACACACACGCAGAGTGAGTGTAAGGTGTATATGCATGGGCGCTCAGGTT